>NW_019525516.1:1036358-1084809 GCF_002814215.2 Seriola lalandi dorsalis
ACAGAGAGCTAAAACATGTCCATGGTTAATAAATACATTAAAAAATATATTTTTAAAAATTAAATGACATTCTTTAAATATTTAAATAACCCATTAAGGCAATCCATAATATAATGAAATATTTTTTACAAAAAGTATCGAAAAGTATCGAAATACATATTGGTATCGGTATCGAAACAGATATTTGGTATCGTGACAACCCTACCTGCCACTTGTATCTTGTATGCATCTTTAGGTTGTATTATTGTTACCATGACAACAAAGATTGGGAACAAGTGAGATCTGTATTTAGTAAGATTGCAAGGTATTGAGAAGAGAATCTGGGAGGAAGATATGGTGGAGGATGGAGGAAGAGGAGGAGCTAGTGGATCTTACCCGGTACAATCTCAAATAGATGTCTTCCTGGTTCATCTGGGTTCGCTGTGAGTTCATTCACCTGGCATCCCTGCAGAGTAATGCAGCCCTGAAAAAGAGGTAGAGGTGTTTAAATACTGAAATTGGACAAATGTAATTTTGTTCTTCCTTCTGCTCTGTCTTCATTTCCTTCGACATTTTTGACCTTCCTTCCTTCCCTCTTTCCTTCCTTCCTTCCTATCGCTCCACTCTTAACTCCTCTAAAACCGAACAGGACTGAACAGGGACCCGCACAGATTATTAGAATACATTATCCAGATCAATACCTATTTAGCCCTGAGAACTGAGGCCAAGTGAGCTGTGAAGGGATGCCAGCGTCTGTAGGTCGGCCCTGTTAATCTGCGCACTGGCATCCTCCATTAAATAGGGAGAGGAGTCTGCCAAAACTGCCTCAGCTGTAGGGCCGGGCTGTCGCCAGCATTAGTCGCCATGGCAACAAATGGAAGCGGCGGGTGCTGGGGATGGATGGAGCACAGGGGCAGGGCAGGAACCGGGGGGGGGGCTCCCAAGGGTGCTGTGTGCTTGGAATCACAGGAGTAGCTGGCCGGGGATGAATGGATAAGAAAAAGCAACACGTTACCCGAGAACAGAAATCACACGGTCAAGCTGTGGGAGATGAAAATGTAGGATAGTTTGTCTTATTCTGTATTTTAGCACGGAGACATAGTGACTCTGATGTAGAGCTCACGTTTTCTTACAATCGTTATAAAACTATGAGACTTCAACCAGCTGGTTTCACATGGTTTGCTCATAAATGTCAGTTATTTTGGGAGGACAGAATCGTCCCCTGCCAATATTTGAGTGAACTCATTCGCACTATGTTTGGAGGGAAGTCATTAGATCATTCCAATGTGCCCTCCAAGAAGCTACGTCTCCAAGACAACCGATTCAGGCATGTTAGCATTTGGTTGACTGAAACACACAGCGGTACCTAGCGTCACCAGAGAAATGTCAACTGATGTTATTTAACCATGTTTGCTAGCGTTAACTAGGAAGTCAAGGTCAGGTTGCGAGCAGCAAACATAAAATGGTGCATATATGAAAGTATTAGTTTATTTTCTGTTGAGAAATCCCATGAAAATGTCACCATGAATTAATTATTTTGTAGTAAGCGCATGGTAAAAAAGCGCTATATGTGTTGCAAAAAGCCATGAACAATGCATCTGGCTGCTGGAGTTGCTTTGGTCTTTTCCATGAAACAACTGAAACTGGAATTCATTAGTTAGCATGAAACTACCTCAAACTAAATCAACAGATAAATCAAAGGGAGAGAAATTACCTTCCACACTGCGAGCATCCACTTATCACTTTTTATAAATTACTACGCCATGCTTTTTTTTTATGTGTGTCATGAAGATTAATTTCGTATTCGGAGAACTAACGATCCCCTCCTCCTCCACCATCACCACCGCCCATGTGTTTGTCTTGGAGCTACGGAAATCTAACATCTGACAAATGAAGTCCATTTGTTCTGTTGTGGATTTATCCCCGTGTGATGAAAGGGGAAAAAGAAAACCTGTATGGATCCTGCATCAGTTTTGCCTTTCCTTCCACCAATTATCACATCCTTTCATCTTGGTACAGAGGGAGGAGGGAATGGGGGGGTGTCTTGTTCTATCGCAATGTTTTTCCCCCCCCCCCCCCCCCTTCAAGCCCCACCACCACTCCCAGCCTCGAATTTCCAATCGATTAGAAGATGAGAGGGATGGCCAGAATGACACTTTCTCACACATCCTGCTCTCAGAGGGGGTGTGTGTGTGTGTGTGTGTGTGTGTGTGTGTGTGTGTGTGTGTGTGTGTGTACATTAGCGTGCATTCCTCTGAGTGTATGTGTATAGTGCATTCAGCCCTGTGTTTTACTTGAATCCATTGGGAGTTGCAAATCAATGCAGGCTGAATGAGTATTGACAGCCTCTGATTAAAGACAGTCTGTCGAAGCCTTCAGTCATTTGTTCTCCACAGAATGGAGACTGCGAGGAGGACATGTCATTCTGTGTGTATGTAGTATGTGTGTGTCTGTGTGTGTGTGTCCGCAGGCATGCAATGACGGGGACTAAAAGACAGTGATGGCAGACGGATGCTGCCTGCATTAAATGATTGGCCGTCACACAGAGTGAAAACTGAGGAAATCAATACAAGTGTCATGATTTCAACAAGGAATGTAAAGAGATGATTATTATGCTCTCTCTGTGTGTGTGTGTGTGTGTGTGTGTGTCATGGTTGCCCCTGCTGTCTTTTGTTGGATTACATCATTGCTTCTTATCACAACGATACAAGCCTGTCATCTACATTGACTGCCCATCCCAATATTATTTGTTTTGTTTGTGTGTGTGTGTGTGTGTGTGTGTGTGTGTGTGAGGTCAGTCCCGGCCAGCTACCGCACTGCTTTTGAACACTTCAGTAACAATTGTGATCGGAAAATATGAGTCAGCACCTGGCCACAAACGATGTGCTCGTCTCATCAGAGAAGCAATGGGATTGATTAGAGATTTACACTGTAAATATTTTTACGATGGTGTACTAATGGAGGGGGAAACCAAGCGTCACATCCTTCTATTTGTACTGATGCACTGAAATGTCCTGAGAGTGTGGTGAGTCATCATTACCGCTGACAGGAATGAATGAAGGGCCTGTTTTAGTCTGCAGATGGAGGATATTAAATCTGGGCTCCAGCAGTGACTGACATGTCGGTGTGCTGCTGCTGCTCCAGCTGTCAACATCATATTTACATTTCAAAGGTCACAAGTGGGACTTTTCTAAACTTGGCAATATTTCTTTGTGACTTCGGGCAATGCTGAGTAGTTAGGTAAAATTGCATAATTGTATTATTGTAACTCGATTATTGTTAAATCGTGCCGCCTGTGGCCATGGCTCAGGTAGCTCCCTTAACCGCCTGAAACCTGCTGACTCTTCAAATACACAGCAAGTCTTTGCCACCTCAGCAAAAGTAACACTCAAACATAACACTGATTAGCATTTAAGAAATACACTTTTTACATATTATGTATTAGATGCATTTACAATACTGTGCAAAGGTTTAAGATTCTTATCCATCACTCAGTACCATCAGGGAGGCATCAAGCATCGCTCTTACATTAATTCTGCACCGGGACAATGAGCCCAAACACACACAGTCATAAAGAACTATTTTAAGAGATGAGAAGAAGGAGTCCTTCAGCAGATGGTCTGGCCCCCACAGAGCCCTGGTCTCAACATCATTGCATGAACAGACAGTGAGGCAGCCTAAATCCACAGAAGAACTGTGGCAAATTTTCAGAGAATTATTCAAGATACCTGCCGAGTATCTTGAATAACTGTGTGCAAGTGTACCGAGGAGAACTGGTGCAGTTGCTGAATTAGAGGTTAAAGCATCGTCTAAGTTATTAAAGTTCATCCTGAGGGGGAAATGAATAAATTTAAATCAAAACCACAAATGTCTGGGGCTAGAATAGTGACATATTTTGGAATTGAAAATAAAATTTGACATTGAAAACCAAAGCTTGAACCCTTTTCAGTGCCAAAAATATCACTGTTATAGCCTCATTTAAATACATCAATCTCATGGTGGTGCCAGGAGAAAAATCAGGGGATCACTCAAGTCAGTAGGTGTTATCCTCTGGGGACCATGAATGTCTGGACCAAATTCAGACCATCCATTCAATAGCTGTCAAGCTATTTGTTGAGATATTGGACCAGAGTGGTGGATTGCCCAACAGACAGAGCCATGCCACATACTGCATATGGCAATGAATGGAGGGCAACAGATAATTCATGTTTTCTGCTACTGAGCTTTAAATCTCCGTATTAACTTTTGTGACTCGTCTTCCAACTAGAAAAAAGATATTTGGATGGAAGTAATTAAAAAAAAAAAAAAAAAAACAGGGCTCAGGATCTTGCCTGAGGACACACACTTGGGATCAAAACCAATGACTATGATTAATGGACGGCCTGCTCTGCCACCTGAGCTACAGCCACCCCGAAATGTTTTCACACTCTAATCTGACCCTATTGATGTCTCATCCAAAATAAAATAGATATCAGCTGAGAGCAGCTGCAGATTTTACACCTGGTTCTAACAGACACATTGATAAAATAATAATCCACATTTCCTTTCCCAGTTCTTTTTTTTTTTTTTTCTCACTGTCCTGTCGGTGTGCTTTGCTGTGTGCAAACATGGCCGTTACCTGTGGTTTGGTTTCTTCCTCGTCTTTGTAGAAGAAGAGCTGATCCGAGCGCAGCACAAACCATCGCAGCTGCCAGTTCTTCATGATGCTGCGCTGCTTCTTCAGCCAGCCAGCCTTCAGGGCCCCCTCCTGGAGGCTGGGGGAGGCCGGCCGGCATGAGCCCCGCGACACCTCGCCCATCACCATGCTCTTGGACCGGGCTGCGAACACACATACAAACACACATATACAGTATTTTTTTTTATTCTGCGTACATACAAGCAGTCAGAAAGCAAAAGGGTCGTGTAGGTCAAAGAGGATTGAATGGGTTGTTCTGCCTGATTTACTATATATCTTCCATTTGTCTGGCTCGTGTCTTTTCATTTTCTCTCTAATAGAAGGTCGTGTTAACCCTCATTCTGTATGCTGTATGCGCACACATGCTCTTGCCAGCATCCTCAGTCATGAACACGCACAACCTCCTGTCCCCCGGGCTGCTACGCCCCTTTAGATGAAGGGGGAGAGGGACTACAGGCACGAATAATAACAGAAAGCAGATAACGTAGAGACTGTGAAAGAGGGGGTGCAATGCACACACACATACAGACACACACACGTACACATTTACGCACCCTCATACAGAACACATAGCCTCAGGTGACAGGGATCCCCCGTCGCATTCGGAGGTCCTTGGAAGAGACTTATTGTGTGTTGCCAACAGAATAAGGGAGGCTTTTGAGCAGAGATAATAGGACCACATGGGACTGACTGATCGGCTGATTGACTGACTGACTGGCTGGCTGGCTGGCTGACTGGCTGACTGGCCGGTGGACTGAATTACTCTCAACAAACGTGTGTAACCTGAACTCAGTCGAGGACAGGTTTAAAAGGGAAGGGATGGCTGTCCTTGCATGACATCAGCTTTGGGGAAAAAAATCGATTACAATGACACGTATAATTTTTGACATTTCTTACAACAGCTGACACTTAAGAATGATTTCTTCAAAACTACATGACCATCAAGCATGTGTCTTTTTTTTTTTTCTTTCATTCTTTTTTAAGAAGATATATTTAGTGACACACTCACAGAACATGGCTGAAGGTTTTAAGCTCTCGCCATAGGGCTCTATTCTGGTCAGGCAAACAAGGCAATGCCATTTGATGATCATGTATAATTTATAGAAATCAATTGTGCAGACATCCTCCCTGCTGGTGTGCATTTTGTGCCACACGCGCGCGCACACACACTAACACGTGCACGCACACACACACATATGATCAATGTTCAGATGGCGCATGGGAGAGGAAGGGGGTGGATGAATGGGAAGGGGGAAGAAAATCAATGTTTATACCATTCTATTGTCTCATCTCTCTCTCTCTCTCTCTCCGGCATACATTGAGCTTAAAGGACACGGCTCATTTTTATTTCATGTCGCAACCTGTCAGTCTGCAAAGCCTGTTGCTCTTCAGAAATGTGTTAAATGAAGAAAAGGTGGAGAATTCTTTGGCCAGCATAATTTTTCTATGGTTGTGAACCATTTATTTTATTGTGAGTTGGTTTTTGATATATGAATATTATTTTTTATTAATGAAAGGAATATCAGGATAAACATATCAATACCCAAAGTAAAAAGTGCCACCTCAGAAAGTAAATGAAAATAAGATAAAATTGGTTGTTGTTAACAATGTTAACTTTTTTTTTTTCTTTTGCTCTGTTTTGGTCTTTGGTTTTGCCTGCCAGCTGTTTGGTGCTGGGCAGGTAGCTTACAGTGGATTTATCAGAGCTTTTTGCTGAAAACAACTGCCTGCTACAGTGGTGAGAGCTGTGGGTGAAGCTGTGAGTTGTAAAACCAAAACAAAGAGCTTAAAGATGCTAAAATGCTCTGTAGAGTTGAGGGGAACTGCAAAGTGATAATTCCCGGTCACCATGGGCAACATCTGTCACACAATCATCTCATCCATTGCTGATGTAGAGATATTTATTAGTGCAACTAATAAGTCTCAATCTAAATCTCTATAGATCCAGTAGTTCCTTAAATCTTTACTGAGGAATGTAAAGAATAATATTTGTCAGAGTTTATAATGTGTTTGGTTGTAGACTTTCTCAATTTCAGTGTGTAGTTTTCAGTGTGATTTCATTATCGTTTAGCTTTTTTCCATTTCACGTTCATGTTTAAATTTCTTCTTTATGTGTCTTGCTAGTGGTTAAGCATTATTCAAGTTCCCTGGTTTTCCCTGGTCCACGCTGTCATAGTACGTTGTTCCTTTAAGGACATGGTGTGTGTGTGTGTGTGTGTGTGTGTGTGTGTGTGTGTGTGTGTTTAGACAGTCAAAAAACAGTGGGAGTAGTGTCCATGACGTCCTCTGTTGTTTTGAATTGGAAATTCTTGATGTCTGATGTTTGGTTTAGGGCTACCGCTCTGAGCTGAGTGAGATGACGCCAAACATGGAAAAAAAATATTAAAACATTTGATGGAACAAGCCAGACATTCTTCCTTTGTGTTTTGTTCCCCTCTCCTGCTCTCTGTCTCTATTTACCTCTGTCTCCACTACCTTGGTTTTTCTCATTTATCCATCTTGTGCTAATTCCAGTCTTTTCCAGCTCTGTATTTTCACTCCTCGGCCTCGTCTCCCTCTGTTTCTCTTACTTTGACTCGCTCTAATTCTTCTCCCCCTCCTGACGTTCAGCACTGCTGGTCCCATTGAATCAAAGCTCTGTCATTACCGAGAGCACTCAGGGCACATGCACACATGCAAAAACACTAACCACACACACACACACACAAAAGAAGATCATTGTTCTCACCACTGGCAGCTAATTAAAGCAGATTTTGTCTCATAAATTAGTTCTTGGATTAGAGGCGCATTTTCATTGGCTATTTTTAAAAATATAATAATTTCTATTGTTTTTGAGGACATGGGTAATTTAGGTATTGCAATAGAGCTATTTTTTTTTGCATTTCTGCTTTATGTTTATAGCAACAGTTGAGATAGACGGGGAAGAGAGAGAGAGCGAATGACTTGCAGCAAAGGGCCTGGGCTAAACTCGAACCCAGACCTCTGTGGTACGGACTCGTCCCTAGTGCATGCTTACGCACTCCAACATTGTCAATAGTCTGTCAGCTGTTAGTGATGTATGAGGCTACAATTTTCTTCTCTTTGATTTTCCTCAAGAAATCCAAACCTAAATACTACATCTTTAAATTCACCATTTAATAAAACCAGACTGAATCGTAAGAGTCCAGCAGACCAACTTGTAAATGTGTAATGTAAGAATACTAATTGCAAAATAAACGTTATTTTTTTCCCCTGACTTTGGGGAAAAAAAAGAATATGTGAAAAGTGTTATTATATCCCTTTGAATTCATTTGATTAAGGTGACAAACTATAGAAACGAGCATAAAGCATTGGTATTACACCAAATAAGGAAATATTTGATGATTTATGTTTTACATTGGCTATGAATAAACAAATATATAGTGCTTTTACAAGAAGTGCATTCATATAAAAAGAAATGTACAATATTTTATTGTTTACTTATTTTTGAAGCTGCATCTCCCTTTGTAGATCTCCTATGAATAAGCTGTTATAATACTAGAGATGGATAGTCCTGTGTAAAAACTACAAACACCAATCGTACATATTAAAATCCATGGTATTTAAACATGTTATACAGCTGGAGTCTCTGAGACCCTGGATAGAAGTAATGTGTCTTTTATCTGTAGCTGACTTCTGAAACAATTCATCATTTTAAAATGATATTTATTGAGGTGGCAAAACAGTGAATTGTCACGTCCTCTCAGCTTCTCGGGGTCTTGCTCTTTCTGTCACATTGCTGCTAAACGTGTCGGTCACCTTCCCTGTCCTCCTTCACCCCTCTGTTTTTCCTCACCCCATCATGTCCCTCGCGTCTTTCCATCCGTCCTGGCCGCAGCGTTGGCATAAAAGAGCACCGCTGTTCAACACATCAGCTGCCTGGATCACAGACTGAGTGGAACGTACACTGGCCGATGATTCACGCCTGAGTCACAACAACTGATTTTTGAGTGTGTGTGAATGTGTGTGTGTGTGCCAGGCACAGACGACCCGCCGCGCCAATTTGGACCTTCTGCTCAGAGTGATTCAGACCTTCCTTGGCTTGGGTGGAGCTGCTCTGTGGTCACTTCTACAACTATCAACCGCAACGCTGAAAAGAGGCTTTTTTACTGTAAATGTGCACTTTATGCACAATCACTGCAATTCAATGCTGTAGGGAGCGTAATTGTGGCTCATTCATTTAGAGTAGCTAGCAGTTACGGAAGGGCTGAGTCCAATGATAGGGCTCAACATCATGCCCGGCTGTGTGCGCAGATGTGCAGCCTGCCCACATTTGTTTATCATGACACACCCCAGTGATAATCTATGTAAACTGGCCCATGTGTCATGTTAGCATCATAGCTGAATAATTCTGAGCATGGAGCCGAAAATCCAGGAATACCAGATGGACTGGCTGCTCATTCAGTCATGAGCTCACACATGATATCATGAACGAGTGTGTGTGTGTCGGTGGGGAGGGGCATGCGCCAAGCAGACCGTATATTGTAAGAGCACTTCATAAAACTTTTAACTTCAGCTATCATTTACAGCAAAAGTTTTTTAAAAATGACTTAAATTGAACCAGCAGAGAAATACGCAGAGGTCCTGACAGCCCCAGTCACACCAGATTTAAAACGGCAAAAATTTAAAATGTTGTTATTGTGATCAGTGGATTAGCTCATGAGGGTGAAGTAAATCTGTGTGGATTTTTCACATCGAGTTCAGCTCTGGTGAACTTCAACACAGGAAAGCTAAAGCTTATTACCTGTGTTGCACCATTCAGTATTACTGAATCTAAACAGAGAGACGTTGTTTTCAGACAGTTGTGAGACGGGAGTCAGTCATTTCACCCAAATAATATTTGAAGAAGGTGATGTCCAAGCTCGGTCTGTCACAGGAATTGACAAATCAAATGAGAAATGCTGAAAACAGGAAGGGACAGTCTTGTAAAAAAGGGCACAGAAGAGAGCTCTGCCCATAAAAAGCTGGATTCACCAACGTCACGTCCAAGTATGAGAGTAATGTTACAATGTGAACAAATGGTTGTCAAATCAAAACACAACTGGTATGGCACATGAAGGGAACACTTGATGCTCTATCCGCACACACACACACACACGCGCCTAAGCACACACACTCTAGGCTACTATGATGTCACTTAAAGTAGTTCGGAGCCATATATTTATCATCAGCAGGAAATGGATTTATGGCTCTTATGCACATCACAGAGGAGCCCATCCATTAGCATGGCGAGGCGGGTACTCCACAATAGCTAGACAGTGCTACACTGATGGCTATATCACATACACACACACACACACACACACACACACACACACACACAAGCATGTTGGAGGAATTCAATTTCATTAATTTGGTTGTTGTATAGTGATTTATGGCTCGTGGAAAATAGCAGAGAGTTACAGGTGCATCAGGGCGTAACTTCCAGTTAGCCTATCACTGTTGATTAATGTGTTAACCATTATATACGCGTGTGTGTGTGTGTGTGTGTGTGTGTATCTCTGTGTGTGTGTGTGTACGTGTGTGTCTGTGGCAGCCTTCCTTGACAGGCTGTGGGGGGGTGTGGCCAATAACATACGGCCTGTATGTGAAAGCTGCAGTGGAGTGGAACTGATCCAGCAGCAGCGGGTGTGTGCATATCTGTGCATTTCTGTGCATGTTATCATCTCCACATGCACATTATCCGAGTGTGTCAATGTGTGCATTTATTGATTTATTTATTTTTATCCATGCTGCGTGCTCTTGCTCACAGTATCTTAGTGGAGGTGCGTGTGTTTCATTCATATGCCTCAAAAAGGCAGAATGTCAGGGTGTTGCTACATTGCAGGACTTTGATCATAAAACCATGGTAACGCAGATCAAAAAGACACAGCAAGAGAATGAAGCAGCTGACATGTGGGCAATTAAAGCTGCTACTAGATTTCTGATGCCAGCCAAAAGAAAAATTCAGCCAGAGCCCTATTATAGTTTTAATATGTCGATGTTCGTAGTGGTCACTGAAGCACAGCAGTCAGATTTTTCTTTTATGAAGCTATGAAACTGACTGATGTGACAGAAGACAAGCTAACCTTCCAAATTCATGCAAATCAGTTTATACACAGCATATGTAAGCTAGTTAGCTTGTCAACTGTCCTTCTAGCATCATGATTGTCACAGCCATGACAGATCAATAAAAATTGTCAATGAAACTTATATGATTAATTTATACTTTGATTGTACTCTTTGACATTCCAGTTTGTTCGTCACAAGCAGTCCCCCCGCAGTGCATGCTGGTTAGTGTTGTGTCCCTTTTATGACCCGCTCTGACCCTAAACGAGTACGTACTACACCACTACATCTGTCACATACCCGTTTATTCATGGGCTTCATGCAACAAATGTGATGCTGTCAGCGGTGAAGCACCAATAATGCAGAAGGTATGCGGAGAATGCTTCTCATGCAGAATCACAGAGTCGCTTTACTCTCTTTAATTTCCACTTTCTTAACAGAAATGCGGGATGAGTGGTTTTCCCGCGTCCTTGATTTTTCAAAACGACAGCTGCATTTTGCTTTTATGTATTTGGGCCTCTTGTAGATCCACATGAGACCTTCTTTCTCACTTAATGAGCTCAAAAATGGAGCTTAATGCTGCTAATGCTAAGCCATCATGTTTCTTAAAATTATTTTATGCAGCCTAATTGCGATCAATTAAGTGCAATGCACAAAATGCACACAGTGAGTCAGTCTTACTCATTAAGTCAGTTGAATCTGCTTTTCCTTCTTAATATATGCAAATGCAGCTGTAATCCACTTTGCTACCAATTTCAATCTGCTCCAGTGGAGGATTTACACATCACTCTCCCATTCTTGGGAACTATTCATTTCATTTTAATCAGATCCAGCTACAGTATATAATTGCAGTCATGGAGATTAGTGTCAAGGAAGGAGGGAAGGACGCACACACTTGCACACATGGACATATTAATATATCCATTCACACATATACACACACACACACACACACACACGCAGCAGCAGCTGACGGCAGCCTGTTAGTGCTGAGCGTTGCAGTGATGAAACTAGAGATGCTGCTCGCTCCTGTTAATAGAATTCACGCTGGCAGCATCGGCCAGCTGTAGTAGCATGCTAATGTGCGCGTGAGGTTCCTTGCGTGGGCAGATCATTCAGAAATGCATGCAGGAAAACAGAAGGAGTGGAGGAAAAGTGTTTCTGTAGACATATTCCTGTGTAAAATCAGAATTATAGTGGAAAAAAGCACTTTTTAAAAAAATACTATGTGTTTTTAAAAGTGCAGGTCAGTGTTCTGCAAGATTCACAGCATCACTAACACATTCTTTAATCTGATACACTCACATCTCAGTCCCTTTCAGATGTGACATTATGTGTCAGAGTTAAGGATGAATAGGCAGCTAATGCAGCTGCCAGGTACTGGAGATATGAAGGTAGAGGGAGCAAACCATGTCCTACCTCTCCTGGTCTGTCTGATCTTTGGGCTCAGCATTGCTGTCATCGCTCGTCCGCACACTCTCCTGTCGGCATGTTCATGTACATCCAAGCACCCCACCCCTGTCTCTCCCTCTGCCTCTCTCTGAGTCTCTGCCTCTCTCCTCTTCCTCCTCTCTCTCTCTCTCTCTCTCTCTCTCTCTCTCTCTCTCTCTCTCTCTCTCTCTCTCTCTCTCTCTCTCTCTCTCTGACCTTCTGCAGTGCGGCCGGCAGCTAGGGGGTTGGGTGAACAGGGGAAGGGAGGAGAATGGAAAAAGAAGGGGGTGGTGAAGGAAAAAGGAGGAGGAACTCCCCCCTTTTTTTCTCTCTCTCTCTCTCTCTCTCTCTCTCTCTCTCTCTCTCTGTGCACACACGCTCAGTGGCCTCCACCCCTCCCTGTTACATTATTCATAGTAGTACATGTGCCTGGTGTAGATGGGAGGAGGAGGTTTTTTGGGAAAGGTCTCCCACCAGCAGCACGCACATCTGACCAACTAACAGATGCTTGATTTTAAGTGTCCTTATTGTTTTTTACAATGACTGCTTTTAAAGATTTCCATGTGTGTGAGGGGGGAGGGGTGTTCATCTGGCAGGTGTCTCCTCCTTCTGCACCTAATTAAGCTGTCGAGGTCCTCAGCTTGCCTCCACCTCCTTCCCTTAATCACTCATTTCCCCCACCCTTCTTCTGCCTTCTCTCACATTTTCTTCACACCTCTCTCTATCTCTATCTCTATCTTGCTATATCATATCAATATTTGATCTCCTTTTCTCCTCAACATCTCTCACATCAATTCCCCTTCTCATTTCACTTTGAACACTTCCCTTAACCATTTTTGTCTTAATCCCCTTTGGCTTTCTAAGAATAATGCTGCATTCAATTCAAAGTCAGACGTGGGAATTTCCCAACTCGTACAGTAGGTTAGAATTACATCCTCCAGGCATTCCAGTGGTACAACTCAGAAAAAACCAGGAGAGGAAAAACATACAATTCCCCCAGTAACAAACATGTCCTGTTGCCTTGATCTACAGCGGCCTGTAACTGACACAACAAAGTGTGTAGTGGCTCTGGTAGCAAGACAAATCTATAGCTAAGAGGAAAAATGTCACGATGCATTTTTCAATACAATAAAGGTAAAGATATTTTAATTTAGTTTTCAGTAAAGTTTTAGTCAAAATTTTTCCATACATTTAAATTCTCATACCTTTTTTTTTTTTATATGAGTGAATCCAGTTGTCATTCCCAGAGCCATTTACTCTTTGTTGTTCTAGCATTACTGCAGCTCTGTGCTCTACACATACTCATATAGCATGGCCAGATAACATTAACTCAGTGGATAATCTAATAGTGAACTTTTACTGTAGAGGTAGATTTAAATGGTTGACATCCTACATTAAAACCTACACTCACTCCTGTCAACCTCCACAGCCATTAACAATGTTAACGTTAGCATTAACTTCCCTTTTTTTTTTTTTTTAATAAATGAAGGCTACTAGAGTGTGTGTGTTTTCATATTTTGTCCCAGCTGCTTGGTTGCCGCCTGTTTTCAGTTTGACTGAACCGCTAACGTTAGCTAACGTTAACATTAGCGGCAGAGACGAAAAGACTACTGAAATGTGTGATGCTATTATAACCTTTTGGTCTGTACGATGGCTGAAGAGCTTGTCAAGCGACAATCACCACCACAGAAACCACGTTCGGCAGCAGAGAAAACTTACAAATAGCACCTCTAATGTTTTCGTTGTGGTTGAGGTTAGTTTTGGTTTATGAAGTTAACACTGAATGTCACCAAATGCGTCCTGGAATAATTATAATGTTTTGTTTCAAAACTTTAACACATTATTCTGCCTTCAAGGAGCTTCTTTGCATTCCCCCCCCATCTGAATTTCTTACTCTCAGACCTCTCTGGAAGGCAGCATCAGACCTGTCGTGGCTGTAGCAGCTGTGCTGTGTTTCCCTCCTCCTCAGTGTGCAGAGGATAATAGCCTTAAGTCCTGCACTGCAATTGAATCAGAGCTGGCCTCACGTCAGCCACAGCTGCTCTTATTACAGAGCAAAGAGGGAAAGAGACGCAAAGGGGGTGGAGGGGTGTGTGTGTGTGTGTGTGTGTGTGTGTGTGTGTGTGTGTGTGTGTGCGCGCGCCCTCACACATCATACAAGCACATATACACACAGAAGGCAACAAGCAGCTAAAATGAAGCAGCAAATGAACAGATAGATTTAATGCGAGCACACGGAGCCGTTCAAGGTGGAGCCAAAATGAGTCCGACAGAAACAGAGATTGGGGTCAAATGAGCTGAAAGAGTGAAATAGGAGGGCCACGCTGACAAGAAACCAAGCTAAAGCAGAGCGAGGGGCGGGCGGGCGGGGGGGACGGACGACACACACATACACAAACACACCAAGAAGCCAAAATGAGACAGCAATAAAAAAGCATTCAGTGCCAGTGTTTGGTTTAAGCCTGAGGTTGGGTGAAAGCGATGTGGCCACACCGTGCCTGGGTGTGGCTCTGGGAGTCGTTCCACTCTGAATTTATCGCCCAAATTATCATCATTTTGTTCCGTTATCACAGAGCTGGATGTTGAACTAAAGCAAAGGAGACAGGAAGGTGAGAAAAGGAGGGAACACGGGCTCAGAGGACGGACTTTTGAAGAGGGGCAGAGTTGCAAACCACCAGAGCAGTACTCAACCATAGCTTTCCTGTTTTTGTTTAGCCATAAACATTGGGTTGCTCTCTGTATACACTTCACTGACACCATAACTCTTGTATATATAAGCTTCCACGTCTATTTCAGAGCTTGCTCGATTGTCAGGCTGTTCTCTCCAGCTTGATGTGAAGGAGAGAGCTCGTATCAGAATAAGTCCCCCGTTAGGGTGGAGCACTGTGACTGAGGTTTGTAATTTTCGTGTTTGTGAAATCTGCTTTTGGTATTCTAGTCCTAGCTAAGTTGTTGAATTCTTATGTCTGCCAGAATGGCTTTTGTCAGAAGCCCCAGAAGATGGTAATATTTTTTTTAAATCTTGTATAAAGATTTTAACTTGTGTGCACCAACTTTTTACCTTCTTTTGTTATTATCTTTCCTAGTGTGCACAAGTTGAAATCTTGTTTGTATGTTATTGTCTAGTTTACACAAGTTGCCATTTTGTGTGCGTAAGTTATTATCTAGTTTACACAGGGTGTAATCTTGTCTCCGCACGTTAGCTCGCGCAAGATATTGATCTTGTTCGCAAGTTTTTATCTAAGTCACACAAACACCTTTCTTCACACAAGCTAATACCAATCTTGTTTGCTTGAGTTGTTATCTTGTGCACACAAGACAATAACTTAATTGCTTACACAAGATAAAAACTTGATTGGATCCTGACAGATGTGATATATTGTAAGGTGGAATGCCTTTTCTTCAACAAAGACCACAGTTATCTGGACTTTGGCAGCAGAATTAGCCGTGAAGAGTAAAACCTGGTGACTTCAGGTAGGAAGATGTGGATTAACTTTTAGAAACTGGACAGTATAACAGAACACAGGTGTGTATCTGAGTAACCATCAACGACAGGCGAAAAACAAGATAAATAGGAACCATGCAAATTTAATTTCAAAGGTGGTTGATATTTACATGTATCTGGATGTCCAAATCAAGAGTTTTCTAATAGACTCCAAAGGCCCTGAAGAGTTCAACATTTACCATTTATTGTATATCATCTATTACTCATCACACATCACATCAATAAATTAGTTTTACTCAATTATAAGTTTTCCACTGTCTTTTTTTTTTTTCTTCGAGCAAGTCACACAAAATACTGAAATCTCTCTACGTATTGTGTCTTGCATTATGACTAATGAACAGCTTAGTGTAAGTGATGCATGCAGTCTCTATGGAATGTGGGAGACGGATAAATGGCATTGACTCAAATATAACCCAGAAACATTAATTTTGGATCAGCTATAACAAAAAACGTTTGTGTGAGAGAGTGTGAGTGTGAGAAAACAGTAGATCTTGAATTAGAAATCAGTAACAAGAGCGGCTGTGCCTAAAACCTTCGCTGTGTTTCTTGCTTTTGTGAGTAGAGCGTTAGTTGTGGTGCTGTATCATCACTTCAGATGAGTAACTTTATAATCATACAACCATCATGATGATCTAATGCTCACAAGGTGTTGAAATCCACATCTTTCCCATGTCTTCCATCCATCCCTTATGACATGATTGTCGTATTATACTTGTGATTTTCCTGGTGTGAAAAGCAAAACCACCTGCTGTGATAATGCTCTAGATTGTACTTGCTGTGTTGCACCATCCTGTTCCAAACTGCTCCATTAAAGAGTGATGATTTACAAACAGGAAGGAGTCAATGGTGCACATATGACTATTGTGCGGTTAGCAGCCGAGCTAACCGCGCTTGCTGTCGGTGAAAAAGCCAGCTAGCTTGGCGTGTGCTCCTGTCTGCAGCAGTCCTCCAGCTAGTCCTGCGAGTATCGCCCTGTCATGAAGCTTCATGCACCACCTGTTTTACAAGGTCACACACATGAACCGCGGTTCCGCCACTTACAGTGTGACCACGGTTTAAGATTCCTGACACACATTCTGCTGTCATCACACAGTCGCTGTTTGGCCTGCAGAATAACAAAACCCTGTATGTATAAACTGAACTCATGTGGCATCCATGTTGAAAATGAAATCAATCCTGTTTCTCTGTCGTTACTTATTGTGTTTCTCGCTCCTCCGTCACCTCTGTTGAGGTCAAGTAATGTCGCAGAGGATGAACCACACTCAGAATGCTAACAAGTCCTCAAGATCCACAGTGTTTAAAAAAACCCTTTGAAATATTGATAGCGAGGATGATTAAAGTTTCATATTGGCAGGGATGGGCTACACTAAAACGGACCCGTGGGTGGCTGCTGAAGGTGTGACTGTTGATTTAGCATTATTTATTGATCGCCAGCAACTGACTGTGACGGGACGCTTCAGTCAGTGACGGGGGTTGTACTGACATTAGCTCTGCCTCTCTACATATTATAATCAGATTTGATTTCCATAGTACATTTTATATAAATAACTTAAGGGTATGACTTCCTACATTTATACCAACATATGGTGGAGATTTTCCATTAATGTGATGGACTTACATTTGTTACATACTTGGTGTCATGTTGTATCTATAAACATTTTCTAGATGAATGTTCCATAAAACAGACTTTATTTTGATATCAACATGACAATAGATAAAGATATATAGAAAGGGTTAGAGGGTTTTGTTAATATAAGAGATAAGATAGTCCTTTATTAGTCCCGCAGTGGGGAAGTTGGTGCTAAAGCAGCAAAGTGGACAGTAAAAAGAAATGCAAGATGAAAATTCAAAAGAAAGTTCAGAAATAGTTAGAAAATTAATAAATTAACAATAATATAGTATGGCAGTATAGTATGTAAATATAGATATTAGAAATATGTTAAAATAGTGTCAAAATGGAGTGTGTTAATTATAGCACATAGTGAGTTTGTAAGTTTTTGGTGTGTGTTATTCAACACAAACCTATTATATTTTTGAATATACATACATTTCAAAAGAAATGCATGAGGAAATCTTTATTTACACTCGGTGCTGGGAAACTTACAGCAGGAAGCAGAATGTTAATTACACATTATAAAGTGTCTGCATGCCGTGATGTGATGAACCTTAAAAAAGCTGAATGAAAGATTTTATGCTACAAATTGTGTTTTAGTTTAAAAATATCAGATCATGCAGCTGCTCGTATGTCAAGGTTCTGACAAGTTATATTCTGTTAAATATTTAATTCAGGTAAACTGTTCCACTTGCAGTAACCAAATAACAATGTGTGAGCAGCAGAAGCCTGAAAGTAGAAATGTTTAATTACATTGCAGTGTTAATGGTACTTCAGCTAATAAGCTAAAACACATTTTTGCTCATTAAAACCTTGTCTCTCTAATAAGTAACAGTCCAGTGACTGAAGCTCTTGTTCTTTAATTAGGAGAAAGAGAATTAAATTGGTGCTGGGTCAGAGAGTGGTGTGACGGACTGAAGAGACATTCAGCAGACAGGTGTTTTCCCTCGAGTTCTGTCTGTCCGTCTGCCTCTGCCTTTCTGCCTCTAACCCCCCCCTCTGCCCCCATTACCCTCCCTCCCTGCTCTGTCACTGACAATTAGCACGGGGCCATGATGTCATCCGCTAATGGTTATGTGAGGAGCAGACAGGACTGCGGCGTATGCAATATGGATGGCAGCCTTCTGCCTGTCTGACTGTGTTTCTGTCTCTTTGTCTGAATCTTCTTACTCAGTCTTTTTGTCACATCACCGTCGCAGCATAGAGGCGTTTTTCGGAACGAGAGCTGCTCTGACGGCGTAATGCAATTAGTCGACTTTAATGTCATTGTCAGGAAGCTAACAGCATGTCTACAGAGAAAGTATTTCAGCCATGTTCTTCAGACTCAAAATGTTTTTAAGTTTCTTTTTATAAGTCAATTTAACTCGAACCCACATCTGCAATCTTATTTCATTGATTGGTGTCCCAGTTTTCTAACTCCTGACTTCAGTTAGCTTTTGTTGATGTGATTAGCTGAGGGGCTCACTACTTTTTCCAGCCCACACTCAATGTTTGAATGATGTGTTCAATATGGACAAGAACAAAACAGTGATTTGCGTGTTATTAGTTAGAATAGATCATTATTATAACTTGGATGATGATCTAGGGAAAATTTATACATGAATTCAGATATTTCCAAAGGTTCATTCACATTTTCTTGCCACCATATATGCTGTTGGGTCATCAAGTGACTATATGAAAAGTGTTGCTGTAATGTGAAAGTGAGAAACTTACCACCCGTCTCTGCCATCCCTGCCGACTCTACATGGTGTTTTAGTGTCTTTCAGATCATTGTTTTGGTTTTATGGCCCACAACTTTACTGTTCTCTCTCTCATGAACCTTATTCCCAACGCTGCATTCATCTGTTTCCACAGAATAACTGCCCAGCACAAGCTGTGCACTGTCAGTTGTGATGCTTCCAAGTGAACAAAAAAAAATCAATTAATGCACGTTTAAGAAATTTGCATTATTACGTCAATTTGATTTTGACTTGCAATTATACAAATGATACAAATAGAACCTTTGATACATAAAAATGTAAATGTTGGAAGGACCTTGACTTGACTTGAAAGCCCCACAATGACTATTTGAGTTCCTTGTTTCATTTCTTGTAATGTAACAAGGTCCAAGTGCCCTCTATCTCAGTCAATAACAGCCAGGGCCATGCAATGAAAATGAATTGCATTCTGTTCGTGGCCACATTGCTTTGCCTCTGCAGATCTTCTATTGCATTCATTCAGCCTTCCTCTGTGTGTTTGGGGTTGATTGATGCCCAGAGAGAGAGAGAGACGGGGGTGGGGTCGAGGGACTGAAGGAATGGCTGAGTGAAAAAGCAGGGCGAAACAAACAGACAGCACATCTATATGTGCGTGCATGTGTGTGAATTGATTTTCAATAGCTCTGACGGTGTCCGTCTGTAAGGGAGCGCTAGGCAAGGAGCATTAGACTGCTCAGCTGTGACCGACCTCCAGCTAGCTGCAGGAGCTATTTAAATAAAGATCACATAATAAACCAAGCGGTGGTTAACAACAGAAAAAGCACCATGAAAAATAAATGAATAATACACATATAAGGTGTACAGGTTATTTAATTTGTGCTGTCAAGATAATAGATGCATAAATATTAGATTTTAAACCTGAAACTTGGTAACACAGAAATATTCATGAAGCTGCATTAATGTGGTGTAAAGATTTTTCAACTGTGACAGACAAACCAGAAAAGTCCATTCAATTGATGCTGCACTGCTATAAATATAAAAGTGGGTACAGCAAGTTCTGTAACATCTTATTTTCGGCAGCGTGGTCGACTTGTCACATCCATCATAATCTAAACTCTATAGGTTTGTTTTGTTTTTTTTTAAGAGGGAGCGTACTGCTACTTACTCCAGGCCTCTGCTCGCTGTCCTTCATGTTTTACTGTGTCTCTGCTCAGTCTCACAGTGCGGCCGAGTCAATACCAGGCAGCTCGCCTCTTAATGAGTCTATCTACTGAGATCTTAATCCAGTCCACTCAGCACTCTTCAGCTCAGCTCAGTGGTAAAAACCGAACGACACGGACCTCTGAGGTTATTCTGTTTTCAGATTGTATTGACTGTTTTTTTTTTTTTTTCGTGGACGCAGGAAGGCAGATGACAGCAGAGTGAGAAAGGATTGATCTTGAGCTGGTAATAAGTTAAACGGGGTGATTCCACCCACTGATCAACAGTCGTAGCCCATGAAGGTGGAGAGAGGGAGCCCAGTCGGGGGGCGGGGCAGTGGGTCGGTGCATGGCAGCGTATGAGCTGTGGGCGGGAAGGAGGGTGTTGATTGATCTAACCTACCTGTTCTTTTTGTTCTCCCACTGACCTTTTAAAGGTATTTGTTTCATTAGTAAAAACCTGGTTGTTTAGTCTGTTTACAAACCAGCACATGTAGTTGTGTTTTGTGGTTTGTTCATAAAATTCCTTGTTTTTCTTGCACATGGTTCTGTCAGCTGATCTTTCTTTCTTGCTGGAAAACCTTTTGTTTTGCCACTTCCCCTCATCCTCTCATTTCTCATCGGGGGAACATAAAACGTTGTATTTAAGTTTATTACATTTCCCTTTGTTAATTGTGTTTGAATTTTGCATTAAATTTGAATTATTGGCATTTTTTTCTTGTATGGTTTGTTGTGTAGAATAAACCATTAGTGAAGTGAGGGCTTAGCTAGGGTTCTCTGATCAAAGTGGCCCACTGGATGTTCAGCTAATGTCTTTTAACACAAAACTTTATTTTTGAATAACTTGAGAAGAAAATGTGACAAGCATCCAGACTCCTCAGTTGTTCCTCAGCAGTTCATAATAACACATATAGCACTCTGCATGTTGTACTCCTTAAGATTTGTCGTTGATCCTTACTGTCAGTGTTAAAACAGCAGATGGCGCTGTAGTGTAAGTTAAAGCTCAGTTCGTGGGAACAGCACAATATGAAATCATCCCGAGTGTTTGAGTTTACAGGGAGGTAAAATAAAAGGAGAAATAAATCATT
Source organism: Seriola lalandi dorsalis (assembly GCF_002814215.2). Taxonomy (NCBI): domain Eukaryota; kingdom Metazoa; phylum Chordata; class Actinopteri; order Carangiformes; family Carangidae; genus Seriola; species Seriola lalandi. The sequence goes on from NW_019525516.1 coordinate 1,057,611, forward strand.
TTAAATTTCATATATGCCTTGTATGAATGTGTTTTTAACAATACATTTCCCTGTCTTCTAAGCTCAAGTTATTTTGCTTTTCACCACATCATCCATCTTCCTCCTCTCAGTTTGACACATATTCAGACAGGTGTCACACAGGCAGCTCTCTGTGACCAGGTAAAGCCTCTCTGTTGTCATTATTAACCCGTGGCTGGGTGTCAGCTCGGTGAGGATGGGGTTCCTGTCCAGGTTGACCTTCTCCAGTTTATTCATCCTCGAGAGGCAGGGGGGGACGCGGGTGAATCGGTTGTCCGAGAGGCCGATGTGGCGGAGCTCCTTCAAGGCTCCGATGGAGGACGGGAGATCCTCCAACAGGTTGAGACCCAGATTCAGTGTGTGGAGTTTCTTCAGCAGGCCCAGCTCGCTGGGAACGCTTGTCAGACGGTTGTTGCACAGGTTCAAAACCAGCAGGTTCTGGAGATGGACGATAGTCACAGGGAGCGCCTCCAGCTACGATACACAGGGACACATTCTGTAGTGAACAACAAAACCATTTCCTGGATTTCTTTCTCTTTTATTCTCTTTTTTTCTCTTCATGCTCTTTTGTTTTAATGTATTTTAATGTGCAGATTTATACAGAAATTGCTATTATTTTATATATTATATTTATTATTATTATTAGATCATTTTAAGGCCATGTCTTAAAGAGGAGCTTAGATTTAAAATCTAGTTTTCAAGCCTTCATTATTTCAGTTTATCTTCTTTTTCTGTGGCACATCTTTCTAAACGCATTCATCAAATATCCACAAACTAATCCAAAAACTAAAAAATATTAAATTTATTAAATAAATAGTTATTTTGACTACAGCAATTTAGTATTGCATATTTGTAATTACAATTGATACAGCAGTGTCACAGAGATACTGACTTTTAATCGGGAGTGTAGAGTGTCGACACCTCCCACAATGCAACTTAACACCTTCTTTGCCATGTAAACACTCATGTCTTCCAGACTCACAATCTCAGTGGGCAATGGAGGCTTTTGGTTTTAAATTTCAAGTCTCCCAGGCCCAAGTCGAGGGGACACCGATGACATCATATAGGTTATTTACTTAGACTTGACGAAGCTCCTTCAGAGCCTCAGAAGATTTTAAACAACAGACCCGGTTAGTAAGTAATAAACTGACCTTTATGTGTAAAATTCGCTGCACTGTCTCTTTAAGTAAAACCCTGGTTTAGTTTTTAATAGAATAAGTCACAGTTTTGACAGTATTTGGGGTCAAGTGTTATTCAGTGACAAAGTGATGGAATCAAAGTTGCCTTTTGAAGCGTCTTTTCTTCAGCTTCTCGTCATACTCACGTAGTTACTGTGCAGATCCAAAACACTCATGTTGATGAATTTATCAATAAAATCTGGAATCTTTCTGATCAGGTTCCTGCTCAGGTCCAGTTCATCGATCTCCCACAGCTTCTGGATGCACTTAGGCACCGTGGCGAACTCCTTGAAACTGAGGTCCAGACGCCGTTTACCGTCCAGCGTCAGCCCCATGTAGTTCTGAGCCATTTTCAAGGTGATTGTCTTCCCGGTAGACTTTTTGCCTTTCTTTCCTTTGGCCATGCTGCTGCAGGGAGACAGATGATATAGTGGACAGTGACGGGGTCTGTAGTTAACGTGGAGTTGACAGTTGAACTGGTCTGCAAGATTATGTTTCCCAACACAGTCCAGCAGCTGTAACAGTAGACAAAGTCCGAGTTTTACCTTTCTCCTCAGATAAAATACGCGTAACATTATCACTCATTGTTTCATGACGAAGCAAATTCACTACACTTTGCAGGGGCTTTACTCTGGTGTATGTGCAATGAGTGTATTGTTTAAGAACAGTACTATGGTAGTTCAAGTGTAGTGTCAGTCAGAAGTGAATAATTGTTTGTTTTTAACATATTAGTTTAGTTTTCTTACAAAGAAATTAAGAATCAAGAAACTCTTATTCCTCACCAGCATTAATAAATCCACAAAACCAGTTCAAGAAAAAGACAAAAAGGATTAAGACTCCAAGTTCTCTACATCAAAATTCCCCTGAAGAGAGTTGTAAATAGAAACGTGAGACTTGTCGACAAGGAAGCAGGTGACATGTTGCCTGGAATCCTGCAGTTTGGGTCTGGACTCACTTGACCGGAAATTACATTTGTTTTCATTTGTTTCTAGGCAACTGTTGTCTGGTCTGAGTGTACTTTGTGGCAGGGAACAGCGATAGCAGGACTGGTGGCTGCATTTGGAAGCCATTTTAAAAAATTACAGTAACCATTTCTAGGATATTTCTCTTTTCAATAAAACTCATAGTGGAGAGTGTCGGTGTTGCTCACTGATCGTATAAGGCAGTGGAGGATGTGATTTTCCTCAACAGCCTCAGGGTTGCCAGGTCTCTAAATAAAGCAGTGAGACTCTGTCATCCCATATAAGTCTGGCTCACAGTGGAAAGTCTCAGAGGAAAGTTCAAAGATCCTCAGAAAAGCTGATAAGAACAAAACAAAAAGAGAGAAAATATTAGATCCTGGTTCTTCTTTCTTTTTAATATAACTTTCCGCACTGAAATGGCCAAATTAAATTGATTTTATTATCATAAAACATTAGCTATTACAGTTTCAGTCCAAGAGCAAGTGATTTCATACCTCTGTTTCACTCAACTTTACATATTACTTTAGACAGGGCTTTTCCAGTTATGATTACTTAATGGAAAACTATTAGTAATACCGCAGTCTGCATAACAGGGTGTAAATTGTCAGTGAACTTATGGTTTATAAATAAGACATTTCATGCAATAAATCACTTTTCTGCAGGATTATCTCTTGACAGTATTTTGTGTCAAGTATCAGTATCGGTATAATTCGCTCATTAAAAATAAATGCTTGTGAGAAACATTATACATTAATTGGTTGTATTTTTTTCCTCACAAAATTATACCCAAAAATGTTTCCTAGTTGGCACAAAGATGCATTTAAAAAGGGAGCTGAAGCTCTTTGCTTTCATTCATTTAATCCGATTTCAGAATGGATTTCTGGATACTTGTTTATGTTGATAAAAACAGTAGTAAACAAACAAACAAACAAACAAAAAAGCTGAATCTGTCATTTGGAAACATACAGAATCCCTTTAATTCAATTTCAAGAAGATACAAATATTTTTTGTAAAAAAAGAAAATAAAAAAAAAAGTTATGTCTAAAAATTTTGTTTTTGAAATGCAAATTGAAAATATGTATAAAAATCATATACTAATTAAAAATATAATAAAAGTTCACAGCACACCGACCTTGACACACATAAGACAGAGATTTCACCTTTGCCTTTTAATTTCGACTCCAGTGTTTGTAAATAGTTTCCAGTCTGACCCATTTCTCAAGCTTTAATTTGATACAACAGTCACACGGCTGCAATGATATCTTGTACACACACACACACACACACACACACACACACACACAGAGACTTCTGTCAGCAGTAAGTATAATGTATCACATACTGTAGTCTCACCTCAGATATTACTCAGCTGTGACCTGACTAGATTTAGCCTCACAGTGACTCCTAGCTGTCAGTAGGTGGTGCTGTCTCTGTGGAAATCACAGTATCGTGTCACTCCATCAGTGCAGTTCACAGTCAGACATAACTACACAGGCTGCAGGGTGAAACAGTCAGATTTCTTACTGCTGTTTAGGAAAATTTGAAACCCATTTTGTGAATTTTAAATAAGTAGATGAATATTTAATGTAAAACAGTCCTGGAAGTAAAGAGGCAATGGTCATAGTTGGATAAATATTTCCAGGGTTACCAGGAATTGGCATGAGGTGTATGATGTTGTGATAGGCTAATAACCAGACAAAAGAACTAAAAAAAGAGTTCTTTGAGTTACACAATAACTGTAGTTCATTTTATTTTCTTATTAAAAATGTGACAAAATCGGAGTTAAAGCAAAAACAAATGATAAATGCAAGTATTTCAGTCATAAGGTGTTTGTTAGAACCAACGTTGTAACTATTTCTTACCTCCAAAATATCAGAAATGACCATAAGATGAAAGGCAGAGTGATTCCATTAACCTATCAATCAGTTTGGGAGCGGGTGGTCCTGACTGTCAAGTCAAGAGGTTATAATACGTCTTCTGAGCAGCGCTACATCTTCAGGGGGGGATTAGATGCTAAAGTGAGTTGCTATCGGAGAGTGGCGAGACAGGCCGGGGCTAGCTGGTTAGCATGCTAACTTCAGCAGAGGAAAAGACTTGATGGAGACTAGAGAGAGTTAGAGAGTTAACACTGGCGTTGCTTTCCACCGCTGGAGACGGCTCTTGGTAAGTAAAGGAATTTAGTTTGATGCTGAACTCGCAATGTTTCCTCTAGACTGGTAAGTAAACAGCTGTTAATGCTAACGTTCTTTATGTAGCAGTAGCAAAACTTACAGTTGGCCTTTTTTTCATGGTTGACTTTTTAACATGTTGCAGAGCTGGAAAAGCACAGATGCAAAAGACTTAAAAACAAGAGAGAGAGAAAAAAAATACAACAGCCCACTTTGTGTGGTTTTGTTATGTTTTAAACTTTAACCACAGAATTGCATCTCTCGTGATGCCAAGTCGGTTAGAATACTTTGCTTAAAAGCCTGATTCTCAAAGTGAATGCAGCACAGTACCTGATGAATTGGAAATCTTGACCATGGTTCTCATTATAAAATCTTAACAAATTGTTCAAACATGGTTATTATTTTTAAGTCTGCATGCACCAATCTACTATAAGATCATTTATGGAACCACATGAAGAAGGGACTTTTGGTGTGCATGTAAACACCAACTTGAATCATGGCAGTAAATATAATCATGCTCCAGACAGGAGACAATCTGCTTGGGTCAGGAGTTAGATTCCACCATGGCTGTCAGAGCAAAAGCAGCCATGGTGATGTAGAGTGTGGAAAAAGTGGCCACAGATGCCATATTTTTTTTGTAATGGTAAACTACAGACAAACCCAAACCCCTTTTACTTCCTCCGTTATTGCCCCAGTCTTCCTGCCCTTTCTTGGTCATTTATTTCTCCTGAAACAGCAGGCGACAGTATAATATGGTCTGTTAGCCTGAGTCATTTCCCCCAGCAGTGTGATATACGGGTCGGGAGAAATACAGGTCACACCGGAGGAAATGGTGCTGACCTAATTGAGTGAGGTACTGCACACAGCAGTTCAGATTGCGTCTAATGATAAGAAGTGTGTGTGTGTGTGTGTGTGTGTGTGTGTGTGTGTGTGTGTGTGTGTGTGTGTGTGTGTGTGTGCGCGTGTGTGTATTTCTGTATTTCTGTATATGCATGTACAAGCATTTGTGAGCTTGACAGAGACTGAGAGACACAGAGAAGCAAAGAAAGAAAATAAAAAGGAAGAAAATGAAATTTATTTTAAAAAGTTTATGTTGGACTGATTATTGAGTATTTTAGCCTCAGTAAATGTCTCGTAACTTTTAAGATCTTGCACCACACCTAATCTATACATTTAATAAAATTGTTTTATTCCTTATGTTTGTTGTGATTTTCATTTGCCCTCAATAATTTTCCTTTTTGGCAATTCCAGTCCCTGCTATTTAATATATTTTATATATATAAGCCTCTGCCTTATCAGTAACGAGCCTGTGTCCTTGTATCCATTTAACAAACATCTAAGGTTTAGAAGTAGTATATCCTGGGATGTGATTTCCCCAGGTGGCATTTTTTGGCCCCTTTTACTGTATCCTAATGACAGACTGATGAGGTAATCAAACATACAGGAACAGAAATAGTAGCAGATAATCAAAGAGATGTAGAAATAATAATGCGTCTTCATCCTTCATCCATCAATTTACTAACCTGCCAGGGAGGATTTCCTTTCTTTCATTACTCATTTCCTTCCTTCCTGTCTTCTTTCCCAGCTGCTCGACAGCATTTTTTAAAAACATTTTCCTGCTGGTTACCGGCATGGTTTTATATACCAACATATCATCCATGTGTCTTGTAATACGTCTTAGTACTCATACATTCATAATGAATGTCTCTAAAGTTTTCTGCTCAAACTGCTGAGTTGTGTCTGTTTCCTTTTAACCAGTTCATGAAGTCAGCTTTGATAAAAAAAAAAAAAAAACCTCAAATGCCTAAAAAATATGGTTGAAAACTTAAACATGGCACATTGACCGAGGTTGGAGAAATTTTATCTTTATTAGCTGGAATGGTTTGAAACAACTTCAAAGACACCATCCACCATCTTTGCTGTAAACTCAACATGTGGAACTGGATGAACTGGATTACTGACGTTGGTAACGGTGAATAAGAAATTTTATTTTTTCACATCCGCTGCAGATATGCCCTCAAGCGAGACACTTGGTTTGCATTTCTAAAAAACTTGATAGAAACCACAATTCACACCAGAATGCTTAAAACAGTTATTCCTACCTGTTACGACTGCAGCCATATTGTTTTTTCAGTTCAGTTTTTTTTTTTTTTTTTTGTTGTTCTTTTCTCACGACGTGTGATTGAGTGTGAGTATGCATTTACATATCGATGTTCAAAAGGATGAGGAGGTGATTGGTGGACTACAGTGGATCCTGCAGCTGATTGGCTCCTTGTGGGATGATTCGTCAATTATAAGATGGTGCGGCCGTGCTGCGACGGGAATGCTCCTCTCCTTCCTGTCCCAACCAGCCACACTATTGTTTTGCTTCCCAGTAACTTTCATTCTTATTGTTTCTTTTGTACCTGAGAGAGAGTTGGTCGGGGTGGACTGCCATTTTCCTTTGATCCCAATTTTCTCCTCTATTTGTTAGTAAGTGGAGGTTAGTTATAGTGCTTGAGTTTTGTTTATATTCGGATAGGTTACCTTGGTGTGTTATTCTCTGTGTCCACCCTGAGGCTAGAATCTCACTTTTGTTTGGAAAAACACATTGTAAATAAATGCAACAGTTGGTAACTACCAGCACAGTGTTTTGGTGGCTGCTTTGGACTTGGAGAAGATGGGGTTAATCTCGTGTTGTGCCTCGTTCACCCCTCAGACAGGACATAACACTATGCAATCCACAAAAAGAATAGAATCATCACATGGTGGTGAATTGTCACTGGACACTTCTTAGTTTTGCTCTGGGGTCATGTTTTCACTTCCCTTTTAAAACTGCTTTGCAAGGTCAGTTTTTGATTGGCAAAGGGAAACGCTTCCACAAAAGACAGAGGAAACTAAAACAAGTTTGCAGCTGCAGAGTTGCTTCTGTGCAGCTGCACAATAGCCAAACATAAAAGACTGCGTGGCTCCCAGGTGTTTAATATACTGTGTGCTCCTTTGAGAAATGTAAAGGAATTTCAAAAGTGGATCATCTTTTTCACGCTCAGTCAACCTTTACAGGATACCGGCAGTCTTAAAAGAAACATAAATTCAGGCAGTAGGAAGCATCTTTATCCCTCTCAGGAACAGACACAGCGCTGAGTGCAGGCTCCAGCATTTGTCACAGGGATTTTGTGATTCTTCCTTTCCAGTGTGCCTCTGCATGATCTGTCTTCTTTATGTACTATTGTTTGTGTGTACTAGGCTGAAGCTGCTTTTGTGCAGGGATGAGTGACAGCATGTTGGATATGTTTAGGAAAGCTGGCACCGTGGGGGCAGAGGCATCCGTGTGTTTGTCTGAGCTTTGAATGGATGTGGCTTTCCTTTCCTCTAACTATGTGACTGTCGTGTTGTCTTTGCTACATGGGGCTGGGAGTTCAAAGAGCTCTTTTTCTCTTTGTCTACATTTTTTTCAGGAAACATGGACTTGACAAAATATTCACTTTTCATTTGAGAAAGTGGTTTTGAGTAAGTCAGTCGTGTGGTATTTGTCTCCATATCATGAATGTATTAACTGGTTTTGTTGGCACTGTTTACAGAGAAATGGCTGTTTCAGAGTTCAATTATAAGACATAAAGCGATCAGTCATTACCTCCTAATCCTTTCCTCTAGCTTGCCTCAGGAAATGCTTTAAGGAAACTGTGTAAACACTAAAAACACTAATATGTTCCTCATAATTTAGTGATCATCATCACTTCCTCTCAGGGGAAGCGCGCCTCTGTCACATCAAAGCTCTTTGTGTTTGTTGGTTAGTTCATTCACATAACTTTTTGCCGTAAGCCCTGACATAGAAATCACAGCAGTGTGAGTCATCTCTAAGTTTCACTCTTCATCTACGTTAGCAAGAGTTTTGTTTGGTGGTTTTCAACTGTAAAGTCTAATGGCCCCTTTCACTGTGCAGGTTCATTACATTGTTGATATTAGATAAATCTGTCTGGTCTAGTCCTAAATTCCTAACACTCTCAGAATTGGTTGACAAAGCTCTAAACTGGCACTGATAGTTGGTCTCAAAGTGTGGACCATTGTTTTGAATTGGCAGTCAAAGATTTCACATGGTTAGCATCACACTGGTTCAAAAAGCCAGTGGGATTGTGACGTTGGGTTTTGGATTACTGCAGAAAAATTGCTCTGCGACAAACAAAAGTTTATGATACTCACATGTTTTGATCAGCAGGATAATCTTCAGAAATGAAGATCACTTTTATGATTTTGAAGCCTAAATACAATCGCCAGAAGTAAAAAGCTTAATAAGAACTGAACAGCAGTCACATGACTTTCCTTTTACAAAGTTAGTATTAGTTTGCAAAAAGCACAAGTATAAACACAACGAGGCTGTTAAGGTGGACTGGTGAGTAAATCGGTTTTAGTGTTCGATATGATGACAACCTCTGTCGTTTCATTTAGTGACTTCGCAACCTTTTTTGTCATGACAGTATTTTATGTCATAGAATAAAACATGAAAATATCTTGAGCTTGTGTGAACCACTAGACTGCAGGACGAGAAGAGCCAGAAGTGCTAAAATGCTAACTAATATCTGGGTTTCAGGCCTCACTCCTGCAGCACGAGGGGAAACCTCATTCTGACATTGCCTTCATCATTGAAAACCCCCACCGCTGTCTTCACCGACTGTTAACAATCTAGAAAGGCATTGTAGTATGATGTCACCATTTTCGCGGAGCGCCCAGAGGGGTGACAGGCAGCCAGCCGGTGAGCCCGAGACTGTTCCTCATTAGTTCTGCTCTGCCTGGAGTTCCACACAACAGCAGAGTGAATCAAGGCACTGAGACATGACAGTCACGCTTGCTGCAGACTAATAAATCCTGTCATGAAATGCCTCATCAGTTACTGCGTGTCTGTCAAACACATGCAAGTGTGAGACGAAGATGAAAAAGTTGTTGGGTTCAAAACAAGAGCCAGGCTGTTGGAATTTGCAGTTAAAGCTTTGACGAGCCGCTTTGTTTTTATCTACCTATCGTTTTGCATTTCAGCTGCATTACAACTTCTGCCAGTTTGTCTTTTTCAACATCAGAAATGCCTTCTTTTCTTTTTTTTTTTTAGATACTAAATGCCAAAAGCTTTGAAAATGGGAGATTTTAACATTTAACAGACCTGCGAAGGAGTAAACCACCGTCCCTTCCCATTCTCAGAGCCAGTGTGTCTATTAGCCTGCAGTAACAGAGGGAGCCGAGAAATCCCACTATTTTTCCTGATGTTTTCTTTCCTCGTCATCCTCTAGGAACTTCGAAAACAAGCAGTCTCCCTCCGAATTTATGACTGGACTAACACAGTATGTATTTTTAAACTCACTGGACAATGAGAAAATTGGGTTAACCAAAGTAAATAGTTGCACAGACCAGTTGATTGCTTCTTTTGAAGCAGTTTCTCAACAGGAGACTTCAGGACACTACACTGTGTTTTACGAGAAAGCAGATGGAAGCCCGTTGGGGTTGGAGGCCAGTAGGCAGTGTCCCAATGGGCCCGTGACCTTAGTAGTACTGTATACTTACACAGGGGATCACAGAAGACGATTTCAGTCTTCAAACACGGTCTGACCGTTCAACGTTGGACATTCAATACAAGGGCATCTAGTTCGGTGCCTTACTCTTAATCCCTACTTCTTGTGATTTCCGCTCGCCGAAGTCTCTCATTATGTTCCTTTCTGCCCCCGAGGCCAGTGTAGCTATGCTTTACTGCAACCGCACAGGATATGTTGGTTGTAGACTGTGTTTACTATGCATTGTGTGTCTATGGACTGACATGATGGCATGCATGGGACGGAACAAGCGCGGACACACTCAAGGGTTTCAGCTTTAACAATAGATTTTATTTGGCTATTTTACTGGTGACGTCAAATGTTTCTTTTTAAGGGAGCTTGTGCTAACGCAGGCAACTAGGTCCAATTTACCTCTCACCTCAGAGTCTATCTGCCTTTCTTTCCCCACACGAAGATAGAATTTCTCCTTTTTAATACATTTCTTTTCCTCCTTTCACCTCCTTCAACTTCCTTTTCAACAATCCCACCCGCTTAAATAATTTGAATTTTCTTTACCTTACTTATTATATTTTATTGCTATTGGATCACTTCCCTCTAAACCAAATTCTCCACTGACCTGTGAGTTTTTATCAACTTCATGTGTTTTCTTTGTGGGTGGGACCGTTTTATAAAAACCTCTGGGGTTCGTTTTGTCTTACGCTGTGAGCGTCCTCTCTCTTTTCCTTTCAGAAAATAATTTGGAGGTTCCAAGTAAACTAAACCTAACATTAGATCGCCCCCTCTCTCATTACAGCGCCTCCACTGCCACGAGAATAGCTGGCACCCATCCAGGCTCCTGGATGCACCCCTCTCACATCGACTCTTTATGTCAAAATGGAGGTGGGAGTTTAAGTCTGTGTAGATAATGATGACGAACAGTCAGTGCATACTGTATATGTGGAGGCTTGAGGATCACAGTTTTGTGGGATCTTTTTCTGTTGAGTGAAAATATGATTTAATCTATCAGATCAGTCACAATACGGGACCATCTCTCTTTTATCGAGTTAACAGGGCATAGCACAAGCAGACGCCCGGTGATATGACTATATTATACTATATTACCATTGCTGTGCTCCAGGCTGAAATATCGTCATCCGAAACATGACTGAAAAACGACTCTCTGGCAGCATACTGCTTACATCCACTTTTATATTTATTTCACTTATTGATACAAACTGCACGGCTGAAATGTACAAAAGGAACAATAGCAGAAATGCTGGAATGTCAACGGACGCAGAGGTCAGTGGTGGGCAGAGAGAGAGAGAGAGAGAGACAGAGAGAGAGAGGGGAATAGGGAGAGAGAGAGAGGCACCATTCACACACATGGTTCTAGTTAGCAGACGTCCATTAAGGACAGTGTGGTCTGGAAGAAACTTTACATTTCACAGTTTAAGGGGCATTTTTTAAGACGCTTCTACCCACCACTGAAAGGTCACTTTCAGTCATTTTATATAATAATAATAATAATACATTTTATTTAAAGGCGCCTTTCTTGGCACTCAAGGACATATATATATATAGTGAATATACACACTGTGCAACTGACATGAACACAAGAGAACAACAGTGGAAAATTGGAATGGTAACAAATGCAGAGGTCAGCGGTGGTTTACATTGTAATGTAATATATAGTGAGGGGAACAAAAAATGTACATACGAGTACATAACTATAAGCTTGCTGTAGGATTGTGTTATAAATTTGCAATGATAGCCGGAAAGTCTGGCTTTTTCAAGCAAGAGGCAGCCATATTGGAAGTCAGCGTTTGTGCTACGACTGCTGATTGAGGCTAAAATCATACGACTTGATCTTCCCAACATATTCAAACAAACACAAAAAGACATCCAATGAATTTAATGCGTATATCAGCTGTTAACTAGCTAACTACAGTTGCTACATAGTCTTTCAGAAGGTGGTTAACGCAACTCTAAAGCTAATACAACATATACGTTCATTCTTAACTGTCTTACAGAGGAGTCAGGAGTCTGATCGTTTTACTCGAAGTGACTGCATATTCTCTCAAACTACCGGTTGCCAGATTATTAGCTAGTTTAGCTAAAAACCACCACACAAAGATGCAGTTCAGAGGCACATTAGGCATGCCGAAGAAAGTTCGACTTCTTCCCTAGTTGGGCTCCATCTGCACGGATAAACTCCACATAAGATAGCGGAGGTCTTTGGGGGAAGGGAGGGATCCGGTGCCTTTGTGTCTGGGTTTCAGGTTCACTGTTTGAAAAACTCTCCTTTTCTTTTTTTCCATGCCTGAATCCAGGGGATCATTAAATGGAAAAAGAGTCCTAAGCACTTTCACGCTCAGATTCATGGAAAGTGAGAAAGCAAGGAGACCATAGCGAAGGTACAGCATGTGGGAGTACAGCTGATGTGGCCTCTGGCTCTTATCTCAGTGAATCACCTTGTGATTTGAAGTAAACCGACTTAGATTAATGAGAAATAGTTCAAGCATGGGTCTAAGTTCGTCCCTGTTTGTGGATCAGGTGTCACAATTGTTTGCAGGTTTTTGGCTTTACAGTATGTGCCTTTGTGTGTTCGCCTGCAAGGGTGTTTATCTTGCATGTAACTCCACCCTTGCATGTGCAGTATGTATATATATGTGTGTGTGTTGCTAACAGCCTGTTAAGTTGATGTTGGCACCAGATGAAAGGGGCTCGCATGGTCTCACATACTTGCCCGTGGGGGGGGGGATTGGGGTCGGGGGGCTAATCACTACGTTAATATCAACTCTGTGGAGTTGTGGTCATTATGAACTGCAGCCTGACACACAAAACCAGACTGAACACAGATGTTGTGAGGCAGATAATGCTGGGAACACACTAGAAGAAAATCACAATTGAAAATGCATTGGTTCACATTCATAACAACGGATGTCTCTAATTTATTTAGTCTTGTGTTCATAAATCTGCTGACTCTCAGATGGGGTTTCCCACAATTCATTGTGAAAGTGAGAGTCAAAAGAAAAGTGAGAGGGGCTCCCACAGGAACCAGTCTAATGGCGTATCAGTATATGAAGCGCAAGAAACTAAATTACCTTTGGTTGCTTACACAAAGCCTTTGTGTATTTCAACTTAATATTAAATGCCAGCATCTAGAATAATGTTCAATTATGAATTTAGAGTAGTAGTTTGACATTTTGGGTATTAGATGAGAAGATCTATACCTCTCTCGCCTCTGTGTGTTACGTATGAAGCTAAAGCTCGGAGGCCATTAGCTTAGCTTGGGAAAATCTCAGAGACTGCAGACAGGGGAAAACAGCTAGCCTGGTTCAAAAATACAACTACTAACGCCTCTAAACATTCAAAAATTTAAAAAACAACAATTTGGGGTTTTGCAGGAAGTTACGCAAGTACCTTTCATTCGTGGTAAATAACAACCAGGAGCCTATTGTCAAGAAACTAAGCAGCCGTGTAGAGTGCTAGCTAGCTACAGGCAGGCCAGCCGTTTCCCCCATGTTTACGCTCGTTATGCTAGGCTAACCACCGCCTGGTTCCAGCTCTGTACGTAATGCACAGACGTGAGAGTGGTAACAGCACCCTCATATCACCTCACCCCAGAGTAAACTTGACATTCACCGGCTGTTAAACCCACACGCCACCGGACATCAAACTGTTGACGTCACGTTGCAAAAATCGACCGAAGCATGTTTTGATATGATCAGGGAGCCTCAAGATTCGGCCGTGAATTCAAAATATATAATCTCCTTTTTAGATTGTGATGATGGGCAAAATCTGCGCCATAGTCTTTTCTATTGTGTCCCCAGTTACAGCTACACAGGATTCAAACATGTGCAAGAGAAGAATACTACAAGTATACAAAACATTTCCCTTTTGCATCTTGGTCTCACATAGAAGGAAGTTATATCAAAGTTCATATAAAATCACATGTACAAATTTGTCATAATTCTGAGGCGTTACACATTTTGCCCTTCACAAACCATTTGAATACAGAACAACACAGACCATAAATAGACAATACTTATTTTTACATAAGGCACAGTTACTAGTGGTGTTTGTGTCTTTCTCTCATAGCTGCTGCTCCCCGAACAGTATCTGAGCGTATACGGTGCCGCTACGCGACGCCTTGGCTTCTGGAATCGGCTTCACCAGATCCAACTCCGCGTACGTCAGATTCTCCTCCACTATCTTCGGCTGGAGATGTGGAGATGGGGGAGGGGGAAGGAACAGTAGAATAATGATGCAGAGGGAAGTGGCGAGGGCAGGGAAGTGGTGTTAGTGGTGAGAAAAAGGACAAGGAAAGGCTGGGAAAGTTTTTATATGCAGAACTACATCAAGCTAATTAAAGGGCTGACGATGCTGTAGATTGACATTTGCAGTGTCAGATGTGAATACTGACAAGAAATCTTCTGAACATCTAAACTCTCCTTGGTTTTCCTCTGGTTTACAGCTTTGGTTTGGTAAATGTGAGCAGGCTGCGTGCAGACGTTACCTTACTGGTTTTCTGGGTTCATGTTGTCAACATACAATGACGTCTTACAGCCTTTTGTACTATTAAGATGCCAAGTCACCACCAGAGCCACTTCATTCCAGCGACAATTATAAAATGAAACCTGGGTTTTTGTGGCACATTTTATTTTCTGGTATTCCCTGCCTCATGTTGGATGCTCTCCATTATACTTGGGACAATGGCAGGCTCACCACAACTGCCTTACTAGGTACAGTATTATAGTTATAAACCAAAGTACCAGTGCATATGTACTGCTAGAGAAGCTTTCTCCAAAGTGGAATAAACTTCATGTACATGTAAGAATGAGTACTGGGTAGATTCCTGATTACTTGACAGCAATAAAAGAATGAGAATGAAAGCATGCATCTGATAATAAGGTGTGGATGGTGCTTACCAACACTACTTTCCTTGGCTGTGGTTTTAAAAGTTTGGGTTTCCTTGTTTTGTCTCCGATGGGAGCTGCAGGGAACAAAACAAAAGTGAGTGGTTTTAAGGAGTTCGAAATTTTTACACGGGTGTCATACTGATAAAATAAACAAGATTTAACATGTTGTTAGGTGAGCTTTTAATGCTAATGGAAGCTAATGTTGCTCGGTGTCTGCTGGGAAAAAAAAAATTAATACTGCTTGAAAAATTAACATCAGCTGCACAAAACAATTAGCCGGTCAGTCCTTAATTGTTTCAAACCCCGCCCCCAAACAGCAGTATTTCCTTGTCAGCACAGTTCCCCAATTGAATTTTAAAACATCAACTTTATTAAGAAATTTAGCGAACTATTTGTCAAACACAACATGACGATTTTTAATACAGTAATTAACTCACTATAACTTAAAAAAAAAAAAAAAGGTTTTTGCTTTCACTGATACATTTTCTTCCACATGCTAATTATGAAGGAGACTTGGTGTGACTGAGCTGTGGTTTGTTACGGGTGAGGAAGTTTTCCCCAGCCAATGTCAGGAAACAGTCCCATAACTCAAAGAGGTTTATACGTGGAAGGATGTCGACATGGATTCATGTCTGGAAAGCGATGCAGGACAAAATGAACATCTATCTCTGCCTTTCGGAGTGAACTTTTCCAACACGTCTCAGATCACAGAAAGCCTTACCTTTGGCTGGTATCTCTGGCGGCGTCTCCTCTTGGTATTCTCTGCTCCTTTTCTTCCTGTACCTCCTCTCCTTCTGAGGCAGAGCAGGAGACACACTGACCAGACTGGTAACTGTCTCTCCCGAGCTACAGTGAAAACACATTACAAGAGGTTCAGTGCAGTTAAGAACATGTGGTTCTTTCTTCATTTTTTTGGGGGGTTATTTTTATATTTTTTAAAAGGAAATTTTATTTAAACGTGAAGAGATGTCGTCTTAAAATCCTACCTGTTCTGTGGGCTTTTAACCAGGTGGTAATTATCTGCAAAGATGTAACACATACAGAAACATTACAACTGGTGCAGAGACTTATTGTATTTTCAGCGTGGAGTGATCTTGATGTTTTTGCTGCTGACCTTTTAACCTCTGCTTCCTCTGTACGTACTGGCAGGTTACCGTCACCGTGAACATGCACATGCACAGAAGGCCCACCGAGCAGATCAGCACCGCACACAGGTATACGTCTGAAACACACGCACATGTACACACACACACATTAGTCCACCAAGTACAGCAGCCTCGTGCCGTTGCTTCACTGCACACAAACATCTGAAGGGGGGAAAAAAAAGGAGTACATGATTTGCTGAGCTATTTAAGGCACTGTAGTATATCCTTTGGGTTCAGTTATTTTTGCCTGCCAAGGACGACACATTGCCAGTCCACCCCACACACACACACACACACACGCACACACACACTAAAACTAACACTAACACATTCAGACACTCTAAAAATATGACAACTTACCTTCAAACAAGCTCCACAGGCTGTCTTTGGCCTTGGTGGCTGGTAGGACATGCACTACACGGAGAAGGAAAGACAGAGGAGAAACATGTAAAGTCCGTAGTCATCACTGTGGCTTCTCTGCCGCCTGATTACACACTGGCTAAAGTTTTAAATAAAGCTAATTGTAGGAAGACAACGAGCCGAGGTGGGCCTCCTCCCTGCCTGCTCCTGTCTCTGATTCACTGTCCAGAGGACTCAACCTTAACCTTTACTGGATGGAAAGGATAAATAGCTCATCAACTCAGACACTAGTGCAAACAGTTGGTTTATAGTTATGCGTAACGGTAAAGTTTAACCTCACATTCAATCGTGCTCTGAGCCAGACCGTCTTTTTCACCTTCATAACAAACAAACTTTTGTGGTTAAACTGGGCAACCTGTGCACATTTTGGCTTTGTCCACACATTGGCGGAGAATGTCTCACTTTTTTTCTTAACATTAAAATGTTCCCAGGAATACTTGGATCGTCCCTTTGATTTAGAGGCTTTCGAAAATCTGGAATTCAAACCCAGCTCGGTGTTTCCCTTTTTGACATGTCGGTAAATAAAAGAATTTAGACTGACGCTGAAACTTTGGTGTCACAGCAGCTTCACTAAATGTGAGATGTTAGCACCTAACACCTCAGTTGGTAGTGGAGGGTTAAAGACCTGTAAATGCAGCCTGTATCTGTAATGAGAATCCCAGCTATCTGCTGCCTGTGTCCGAAATGACTGTGTTTCCCATACTGAACGTGAAAAATTGCCGCACACACACTCACTCACTTCTCCGCCCTATCTGACCACTGTCGTCTTAACACCGTCGTACTCTTGCTGAGCTGGTGGTAGGAAGCTCGTGAAGTGACACCCACTAGGGCATCTTGAAATACCCCAAACCACCAGCGGCTGACGACAAACAGGCTCACCACCACGCCGGCTGGAGACTTTCCCACAGGCAGACTGGCTGCGCAGCATGGTGACTGACTGACTGACACACACACACACACACACACACACACACACACACACACACACACACACAAAAGACCATATATAAAAAAAAAAGAGGTTGGATTTAAAGCCTGGGCCATTAAGCTGTGTGAAACAGCATAAGTATGAATTAAAAACTGTCAAACCTCACATAAAGCAGTGGGATGTTTATAGCAAAGCCTGCAGTTCTGAGAAAGCTAAGCTTAAATCCTAGAAAAGAGTCTCTGCAAAATGCTGCGTCGCACTTATACCTCCACTTTCAAACTCCTCATTTTGTTATCGGATAACATTTATTAAAACTAAATTTCACTCTGCAAGGCCAGAGAAAACAGAGCACCCTTTAAGCTTTAGAAAACGAAATGCACTGAGCAGCAGTGTTAGCGTTCTGCCCGAAGCCTGTTCATTTGCTTTCACTCAACTTATCAACCCAACTTAGTTTAAATGTTCACAGAAATAAGCTCCTTCATTGCTGTTTGCTCTCAGTTAGCAGGTTTCTTTTTTTATTGAGACAATAAAAACAAGTTGATTGACATGTTTCTGCAGGTTAAAAGGTGTTTGTGCCTTTGGACTTAGTCCCGTATGTGAAACCACTAACCCTTCGCTGTCGCTGACCATATGTGACCTACATTCTGCTGTCTGGAAACACTGCCCTCAAACACTGTCAAAGGGAAGATAGGCTTGCAGGTTTAATAGTTTATATTGAACATGCATTTTATCGGCTTAAATCATAACGGCAAAATGTCAGAGCCACTTGTTTGTTAGACTCTTGTTAGAATAGAAAAACAATGATGTGGAAAAAAGAAGATTAAGATGTCAAAACAGACACTGATGTTTCAGCTTTCTTTCGTCAGGCGAGTCGTTTTTTTATTAGCAAGCAATAGCTTTGTCAAATAGCTTGGCTAGCTGTTGACAGGAGTTGACAGCAAATGTAAGTCAGCACTGAAGCAAAATGTCTCTGTGTTTGATATTAGGATACATATAATGGCTTTTTTTTTTTCCCATGCAAAAAATAAGTATCTCAGATTCGTGTGCACTGTTGTTGATTTAGCTAACCAGCCTGGTACTTTCCTGGAGTTTAATATAAACTAACTACAAAAGCTTGTTTCTAAAGACGATTAGTGTGTAAATAGTAAAGAGGGCAAAGTCAGCTAACGGTTGAAGTGCTTCATGTGTCAGAATCCAGCAGGTGTCTTTAATGAACTCCTAACTGTCATTTAGCGAAGCTTGTGTGAACAGCATCTACATAACATTTGTTGTAATTTTCTTGGTCATGAAAACGCTAAAACCCTCGATGACAATATAACAGACAAGACTGTGGCAAATAAATCCAAACGCTATAGTCTCAGCCAGGCTATCATTTAAAACAGACTTTCTCCAGTTGTTTCAAATGGCAGATGATTTGATTTAAAAGCTCTACACTTCCGTCACAGTAGATTATTCAGAGAGTAAATCTTGATAAGCATCTGTGACGTTTATGTGGGGTTTTCTGTGCAGCTCTGTCAGTGAGACAGCTGTACATGTTGGAATAATCAGAAATTGGACACTTTTGTGCCATAAAACTGCCTTTTATCCACATCTACAAAATGTCTGTCTTTTTATAGCAACTTTTGAATGGCGGAAGGCTGCATCGGACACAGTGGAAACATTCAACAAAATACTTTTTGTTCATCAGAGCCACAGCTTTGCATTCAGTTGCTGACTGTACTTCAGATTTGTGGCTCTTTTTGTGCCCCAACAAACCCAACACTGTAAACATCAATATACTGACGTGGAGTGAATAACGATCCTCTTTGTCTTCATTATCCACTGAGTCACTCAATGCTCTAATTTACTGTATTATAAGTGACTGGAGATGAATGTAAGTACACAGCAGTGTTGTGTGACAAAGCTTCTAATAATCCACCCTTTAACTTCCTCTTGTATCTTTTCTTCTACGAATTAGCATTTTTCCGTACACTTGTACACTGTGTGTCTATTAAGCACAAAAACATAGGACGATATCGTTGGTTTCTTATTCATATATAAACGTATTTATTCCACAGTTTCTTACAGAAAAACCTTGCAAGAAACATGCGTGACCTCTGAATTGTGATATTTTCTGATTTAAATTTTCACCCAGAGGTCCACGTTCTTACTATACTTAAACCCACGCTACATCCGTGCGCTGTGTACCTAACTCACCCACATGTGTTATAGAAATACCTAAAAGTTGGGTTTGTTTATGCCAAGAGGAGGCTGTATCCACACTGTGCTCTGCCCTTCAGTTTTTCTACCGAACCCTCTGACCTCTCTGGATTTGTTTATTATAGCAGTAGTAAGTAGAGTAATGGCAGTTTTGTGTGTGAGATAGACTGTGGAAACACCTGGTCACCTAATGTTATCCGTCTACAAGAATTCCATCAGTTTAACGTCACACACACACGCAAACACACACACACACACACACACACACACACACACACATCTGTGCACATGCGGCCTCAGTCATCTGCTGTCTCTCATCTGAAGTGGGGACCAGGAGCAATGGTCCCACAGGGGTTTTAACCCCTCAGAAGTGAAGCTGATGTTTATCATAGCTGTCAACCGTTGGTGTGGAAAAAATACCCGGACCTGCTGGTCCAAAAATAAACCAGTTTTCCTGTGTTGTTAGAGCTTTGGCCTGAACATTACCATCACCCAACCTAGATCCTGGACAGTGTTGGTGTTTTTAATGTTACTCTTAATTGAAATGGTGACAAAACGAAATATAGTCAGATACAGATACATCAGTTTAAAGGGACATTCCACGGATTTTACACACCTAGAACAATTTACTCATTAAATAGTACAAGTCAACCTGTGAAAACTATAAAGGATTAGCTTTTAAAAGTCTGCAAATAATTATCCTGGTGACGTCTTCAGGGTTATTGTATCTCGGCTCGGGCAAGGAAACAGAAGTTTATGACAACTACGGACTTTAAATCTGAAAGATGTGGGCAGTTGCTAGGCAGGAAAGGTCTGACAAAAGATGCTACTGAGTTACATTGTGGGAAATGTAGGATCCAACATTTTTGACTTGACTCACAGGAGGAAGTAGTATCAGTCGGGGTATCTCGTCCTCTGCTGCATTGATTATGACCTTTTTGTTTTTCTATTGCAAGTGCTCCAACTTTATGGAAGTACAATACTAAATAGCTAGACCACCACTTTGAACTAATTTTCACATGGATTTGGCCTCCGGCTAACCAAAGAATAAATACTTCCTGCTCCAAGATTGCAACATTCACCAAAGTTTAGAGAAACCAGGTTCATAGCTCATGAATTGGTTCAGGTAACAAAAATGAAGAGAAAAATTGAGGGAAATTCAAAATTAGCTGAATAAGCTTTTAACCAGATCTTTGCATCATTAATTTCTATCTTTTTATCACAATTGTAGTATTCATCCAAAAGTGTCGCAGTAGGCTTTTTTTATTATTAACACTGAAACCATAATGGGCCGGCACTTCCTTGGACGAAAATAGCTCTCCACATCCTTGACCACGAAACGTCAGGAGCCAGACACGAGCCGGCTGCCCACTCCACTGTCACTGCAGACAAACATTCAGACTTTACCTTCCTCAGCACAACTATCTGTTGTTGCAGTTCTGCTCAACCTCTCTGGACTCTCTGTCTGTTCTACTTTTGGGAGGGAAACTCCTCGTCGTGGCCAATGTCAACAGCTCTCAGTGGGGACTGTGTGTCTGCCGGAGCCCAGACTTGGCTGTGGACACCCCGAAAGTCACAGCCTGTAGAAAACGCTTCCATGGAAAATGTGGTGAGCAACGTCTACTGTTGTTCAAAGTGGGGAGGAACACACACTAACAGTAATACGGCAATGAATTTAACGAATAATTGTCTTCACATTCTGATTCTGTTATTCGCTCAAGATGAAAGGCTGCAATTTGCTACAGACACAGGGAATAGCAGCTGATCTTCACTAAACTCCTCAACCAAACAATGAGGTCGAGTCATATCTTAACAGTAACGAGGCACGGTAGGTCTGTCAGGCTTTGGATCTCTCTTAGATACTAGGAATTTTAAGCACATGCACAGTGGTATTATTTTTCTAGCGTCTCCAAAACTAAAAACGCACCTGTTCATTCCATTTCTTACGAGCACCTGTTAAATCCATTTCCATCAAGGCTACGAATGCATGCGTAGCTAACTAGTTAAACCCAAAAGTAACCAAGCGTTATTTCCAAAGGCATCATCCAGGGGCTATTTGTTCGTTTTCTCTGCCACAGAAGATGGTTTCTTGCCAGGAGTTGGTTTTGGTGATTGTCGCTTGATAAGAGCTTCGGCCATTGTTGTTTTTATAGCACAAGAGGTTATAATACGTCCTCTGAACAGCGCTACTTCTTCAGGGCAGACTGGAGGCTACAGCGACTCGCTATTGGAAAGTGACGCAATTGGCCAGGGGTAGCTGGTTCAGTAGTAAAGACGTGATAGAGAGTTAACATTGTTAAGTTGGCGTCTTGGCGAGTAGAGGAATGAAGTTTAAAGCTGAACTTGCAACGTTTCTCCTAGACTGGGAAGTATGTAGCTATTAATGCTAATGTTAGCTATGTAGCAATCGCAAAACTTACAAATAGCTACTTTAACTAACTACATTAGTTTGTGGGGTTACATGCTAAATTTAAAAGAGAAATGCCTGTTCACAACTAGCACATCCACTGCGGAGTATTTCCTCACTGTGTGGACGTTGGTCCTGGATGCTAATAGCTAACGTTACCGGCTCTGTCCGGCTTTCTATTTGATTTGGGGACATTTACACTCTAGAATCCCCTGGCAGTGTTGCCCAAGATAGCGTTACATTTTCCAAACTGTCGTCCCCATCCTAAAAGCCTTTACTGCTTGTAACATTGAAAGTGAAATTATGCATAAGCCAAGAAGCTAAACGTGGTTTTTATTAATTATTAATATTCAAACATTTAGCATTTCAAATGGTAAGTGTGCCACTGTTATCTCTGTAAACTGCTTGTGTGTCATGCAAGGCCGGACTTGACAGGTGCACTGAGGGGGCGGGGCTAAAACAATGGTCTTAAAATCTGCTCTACAACCTTGATCAGTGAATAAGGAACTAGGAGGAAAAAATGACAAAGCTTTTAAAGTTTGCTTCTGGTTTTTATGAAAGTGAAGGGATTTCTGTGCAGGATCTGGTACCAGTGAATGTGTCATCTGTTCCGTTGAGTGAACGTCTCTAATGCCCGCGGCGGCGCTGAAACCTCACTCTCTCTCTGCTCTCTCTCCAAGATCATCCTCTCAGTCTAAGCCGCAACTTATTGCGATGGAGTATCCTTTTATCTTCAGGCTTGTTCCCTAACCAATGACATTTCCCCTCCAAAATCAAAAGCAGGACAGTGCTTTTGCTCAGTGAACCCACTTCACCAACTCTTCTGACAGATGAATTACGTCATCCAGTTGTGGTCAGAGAAACTGCTACTACTGGAGACACAGAACTGCTCCACTTTTTTCTTCTTGTAGCAGTGTACTGTTGCACATTTGTTTTCATTTTTTTTTTATCTTTGTTTAAACAGTGATATATTTGGCCTTCAGGTTAAGTTCAGTAATTTTATGAGACCTCACTGAATGACAGAAATCTAACGGGGCATCTACAATCTTTTTCAAACGTCCAGCAAAAACCCTCAAACAGTTCGATGTGTCCACAGCTGGGAGCTGCTCAGTAACAGTCACAGTTTTCTGCTGCTGGAACATCCCTGTAGACCAACCTGGCATCTGCTTAAAACTATCTGCGGTCTGCTATTATCAAAACTGCATTTGTCACTGCTTCTGTTGTGGTTGCAGAAATAGTTAAGTCTCCGCCCTGCACTATTATAAGTGGTGATGTCATTCTGTGAGAAAGTAGTCTACAGCTACTAGTTTCTTCTACCAAGTATTAATGGTAGCAGCCTAATGCAGGCGTTCCCAGTCTTTCTGGGCTCAAAACTCCAGGTTGAGTTCTGACAATTCGCAACTTTTGTTATTTAAAACAAAGGCGTTTCTTTGTTGTTGGATACTTTTCAAGTTACAAACAAGAATGAAGAGTTTTTATACTGCAATCACTGCTACACTGTTTAAGCTCAATAGGCCGTCACTGATTTATCATTTAAACTCACCATGTCTAGTTGTAGTTTGAACGTTTGAAAGAGAGTAATTTCCACTTGCGATGCCTCCTGCACTTTTATCGTTTCTGCTTAAATTTCTTACTCAAAAGTCTCTTTAAACAGTTATGTTACTGTCCAGCCTCCACAGTCCAGATGAGAGACCATGTTAGTTAAAATAATAAAAATGATAAAATGTTCATCCGAGTCACCTTCAGCTATCACCCCGTGTTCACAGCACTTGCAGATGCTTTACAGAGTTTTTCCCCCTGAGTTTTACCTGTCAGGCTAAATACAGTCTGCTCTCCCTTAGAGGTTCCTTGTGGAGTTTATGAACTTTGAACTCTTCTATGTGTGGGTCCCTATTTTGTTAATCTTACGCATGTGGAGATCCATGAACTTGGATGACATGTCAATACTCCAAGAAGCAAAGTAGAGCATTCGGGCACAACTTCACTTACTTCCAAGGTGCATGGAGAAAGGGAAAAGTTTAAAGAGGTCAAAACTCCAGCAACACTTGAAGTACACAGAACAACTTTAGACCGACGTGTTTTGGCGTGTGACCCCCGAGGTGGCGGAGGATGACCATGATGAAGGTCTGATGAAGGTCTAACAATAAATTTGTTCTGTTTACTGTGTTGCCATGGTGTGACTGTATATGTTAACTTCATTTATTTTGGTAAAAAAATGTAATGTATATTTTTATTTACAATACTCCTTGATGCTAGAAACAAACATGAAGTTAAAGATAAGAGAGTTGAACACAAAGCTCTTTGTTCTTGTTTGTTTTTAAAAATCAATTGACCATTAACCTTTTAAGAAAAGTTAAGATTTATATTTTTTAGCAACTTTCTTCCTACTTCTTCTGCATCAGACAACCCTGTGTACAAAACAGGACCCAACTGATGATTAATGACTAGCTAACTAGGTAACTAAATAATTAAGAATAATTACTAAATAATGTTAATTGATAACAGAATCAAGAACTAGAATTTATGTAAATTAAACAGTATCTAGTCATTAGGTCCAAGATATTTGTAAATCTGTAAACTGACTGTCTGGTTAATTCTGAACCAGGTGCTAAATGACACATAACTAATCACTACATTGTGTACTGTACATACTGTACCTGCATTACTGAGTATTGTGGTGCATTATATCATGTTATCTGCCATTTTTGCCTGATTAGCCTAGTGGTGAATCATGTTTTCACCAAAGTTTGGCTTCAGTAGAAACACTGTTGAACTGCTGAGCAGGAGCGGTTGGTTTGTGCACAATGGAGCCGATGGTGGAACTTAACAAATGTGAAGCAGTGTGATGCTGAGAGACGGATGTGGCCGGCAAAGCAGAATGATAAATCCAGCCCTCACCTCTGAGCTCAGTAGCGGCGGTGCAGTTGGATGAGGCCTTCCAGCGGTCCTGGTGCTTTTTAAACTCCTGCACCCGGCACATGTAGAGCCCCCGGTCCCCCTCCCCCACGTTCAAGATCATCAGGTCAAAGATCTTCCCCTGCTTCACCACCGTCAGCTTCAGTTTGGGCCACGGGAAGCTCTTGGTGTAGTTGCCATAGAAACGGGCCTTCCTCATGTTGACGCGAGCAATTAGGAGTTCGTCCTCCTGCCGGTCGGTGCCCGCCGGTAGGAAGGTCCATTTCACAACCGGTAATGCGGCATTTCGGCGCCGCTGGGACACAACGCAGGAGAGGGTGATGTTTTGACCCTCCTGGGCCACTGTGAAGGGCGATGGGGTGATGGTGACGTTGATGGCCGAACACAAATCTGGAGAAGCAAGTTTTACACAAGTTATTTTAGAAAGCGTACCTGCCCACGCCATGCAGTGTCAAGACTTTTGGATTCGCTTGACTGATGTCCATTAACCACAAACATGAGGCCGACAGAAGCTGAAAAACCATGTTGGTTACAGCAAGTTGGACAGAGTTGTGGCACTTCCCTTAACACATTCAGCTGTTTTCCCTGTCTTACAATTGGTTGGTCCATGGTACATGTGTTTTAGCGCCACTGTAAATAATTTCATGCAAAATTAAGTACTGAAAGTAGGGCAAAATATTTTATATATACAGCGTATATTTACTTTGTTTGGATTGCAGTTTAGTTGTTGTAATGTAAAACTGTTTAGGCAGAAGCGTTAAGTCCCTTTCCAGTCATATTCTTTCAGTAGTGAAAATCAGTCAGTTGTTCACGTGACACAGTCTAATCATTACTGCTTTTGAAATATGGATTTTACATTAACTTATTGGGAGTGCAATGCTAAGGATTGAAGAGAACACTAGTATTCACCAAGGTTAGCATTGAAACCTAAAAAAAAAATCAACCTTTAACCTTAAACTGAACGTACTGAGCAGAGCGACTGAGCTGTGTCTATATTCCACTGACGCTCACCAAATTTGTTATTTGTCAACCAAAACAGGAGGAAGAAACTGTTTCCCAACTGTTCAGTGTTTTAGACCTGGGAATGTTGTTTGGTCTCAAATCATTTACCTTATATAAATGGAAATTTGCGGAAAATAAAAACAGTCGTCTTGTCATGAGATTGAAACTCAGATTCAGATTCAAACGTAGTCGTCGAGTTTAGACCCATTTTCAAAAGTTTCTGTATGGTGTCAAATCTGTGTGAAATGTGAGGAAAAGTTTTATCTGAGAGTTTGAAAGTAGATTTGTGTTGACACAGGGGATGGAAGCCGTTTTCATTCCACTTCCAATTGCCCCCTGAAAATCACAGCGCAGCAGCCTAATGGTTTAAAGATGGTATGCATTACCAAGAGAAGCAGCTAATGCCTCACTGACGGACTTGAACTCTTCTCTTGATCACCAAAACAGCGTGAAAGAACAAAAATCTGTGTTACAAATGTACTGAGGGTTTGTTCCACAAGTGGAAGCTGTAGGTCATATCTGAAATCCATACAGCCCAGGACTCGCAGTCAGTGTTGTTGCCCAACAGTCGTCTTCCCTCTCACGCTGACAGTCGTATTGTTTTTGGCACGTGACGGCAGACGTGGGATGAATATTGAGGAAACAAACTTTATTGCTGAATGTGTTGCATGACAATATATCACAGATCTGTTTTTCCAGCGTTGGGCAATTTCCACACTTTTCCACGACACGCAGGCATTTTACTGTCACACACGTCAGATGCTTTGAGCACAGCACATAATTAAAGTCACTGTCTTTTCTTCTTCTTCTTTTGTCATTTGGTTTTTGGAAAATATAGTTGAGAGGTTAAAAAAGTATTGTTTTGCTGTTGAAAGGTGATTTTAAACTCTAAACTTTTATATTTAATAATCTGTTTTGACAGCTGATCACTGAGATCAGCTCTGTTTTACTTTTCAAACACTCAGGAAAAACACCAATTTTCACTCTGGAGCTCCCTGTCATCTCTGCAAACAAATGCAACTTTGAAAAAAAACTTGTTATTTTCTTGCCAACACACCCTGCAATCTCTCTCGGGCGTATATATCTATTTTAGCAGTGACAGGAAAGAAAAGAAGTTTAACAGAACTTAAAAGAGAATCTTATCTAACAAAAGCGCTTTTCTCCATCTCCTCAGCGATCACCATCAACATATATTCCCTGATTCTCTGATGTTTTCTTCAAAGCTTCTTTGACAAATAGTGGAGAATATTTAGTCTCCACCACATCCTCTCTGGTCTGAAGCAAAATAAACTTTTCCTACCTCCGAACAGTGCTCGAGTGAGGAGAGCGAAGACCACAGAGGAGATCTTCATTTTCCACGGCTGCAGCCTCCATAAACTCTCAGTTAAATGCCTCTGAAGAAAAGAAGCCCCAGGTTTCCTCCTATTCTTCACCCCCCC
>NW_019525516.1:1084829-1103679 GCF_002814215.2 Seriola lalandi dorsalis
CCACAGTCCCCCCTCCCTTCCCCGCCTCAGCCGAGGAGTGTAATATGAAACATTGGCCACTCTGTTTCTACTCAGAACCTCCCTTCGTCCCTCCCCCCTCCTGTCACACACAGTAAAAACACATTTGGCAGACTCACGTGCACACACACACACACACACACACACACACACACAACCACAAACATATATGCACATGCACGCAGAGCAGACAGGTGAATGTATGCGAGGACGCACGTGCACACACACACACACACACACACACACACACACACACACACACCTCTGTTTCTGGCGAGTGAGTGGGAAATGTAATTTCCTGCGCAGGGTGGAGGGGAGGGAGGAGTGTGTTGTTGAGATTGACGCCGAGCAAATCACACTTCCAGCTGTGGAGGACAGCAGGCGCAGACCTCAGTCAGGGTTTTTATTTTGGAACACACACACATGCTGACACAGGGGGAGGAGGGTGGGTGAGTGGGTCTCCAGTCTCTGTTTGTGTGTGGGCATGTCTGTGGCCGACAAAATGATGGAGAAGAACATTTTATGTAGATGAATTTTCTATTTAAAGTTCGTAATCGTCATTTTAATTATACTAGATTTTCCTCAAGTGCTAAACTGATGTGGTTGCTCAGACTGCTTTCAAAGCTGGCCCTTGAAATCCATGGTTAATGTTGTGTTTGTGTATCTCAGTGTGTGTCTACATCTATCTCCCACCATCTCTTGTCTCATGTAACAGGATCCCACAGTGAATCTTTGTGCAGCAGTCTGTCAGCTCGAGGTTTCTGGGACACTTTTCTGGCTTTTATCAAACCTCGGAGAGCAGCGCTGTGGAGATCTGGGACACTTTTGATTTACAGATAATAGCGGAGATGGATCGCAGGGCCTCGTAAGTGCTCCCAGTCTGGCGACAGTCTGACAAACAAAGCCGATCCCCTCACAAAGAAGTCCCCACTTTACTAAAGCTCCATAACCTACTGCATTCGGTGAAAAATGCAGTGTGGGATTTACCAAATTAGGGCTCTAAACACGGCGCAGAAGTCCTTGCTCATGCGTTTTTCCTGCTTATTATCAGCTCTGCAGACGATTCTTAGATAAAACAGGCTAAAAGGCTTAATGAAGCTGGCGAGTTGATGACGTTATTGTGTCAAATATTTACTCTCATTTTAGCTCTGATTTGGTCTTCACCAACTCCTGAGGGAAACATCTGACTCTTTAGCAACTAAATGCTCCATTATATTCACCAGCTAGTTTTTTAACTGTCTGTCTGCTATTTGGTGCTGAGCAGGTAGTGTGCAGATGGTTTATTAGAGCTTTTTTTCTGAAAGCAGCTGTGTTATGTTGCTGGAAACAAGGTAATACCATAAGAGCGAACCAAAACAGTAAAGCTGGGGGGAGGTAAAACCAAAACAATCAACTGAAAAATGCTAAAATGCCCAGTAGAGCTGAGAGAAACTGCAGGGTTGGGTGATAATTCTCTGTTGGATGGAGGATGAAGCCAGAGAGTAAGATTATTTTGGCGAGCCCCATTAAACATGTAAACTATGAACTCAAGTCAGTATTGCAACTTTTTCCTGAAATGTCTTCTCGCTGAAAAAGATGTTTCTAAAGCTTCATCAGGAAGAATGAGTCAAAGTGCAGCAGCAGTTCAGTGTCTATTCAATAAACAGTAAGACTTCTACAATGAGTACATCTGTTAGTTATTATGTTTGCGTATAGAGTTACCAGTATATTAGAGACAGGTTTTATTGATTCTTCTTCATCTGGTGTGGAGGAGGCCGTCTCAGAAACTTGGCAGCGGACTCAGACTCCTAATTAGGATGATATAGATCATATGGTACGGAGGTGGAACAGTGCCAGAGCTCTGTATCCTGAGCGTGAGCACTAAACCTGCTTGCAGTGAAACAAAAATAAATTTAACTTTCTAGATGTCGAAGATACCAACTGGTCTAATTACATGGCAGATATTTTGGCATTGAAAAAAATGTGTTTGTAAAGATATTTATATTTAGATTCATGTAATATTAACATGTATTTTAATTATATTTATACAGTTTGGGAGTTTGGTTTCCTGAACCTTTTTTTTTCTAGTGGTTAGGTGCAGAAAAAAATTATGAATAGAAAAATAAAGCTCTGTGAAAACTGGGCTGATGAAGGTCATGTGATACGGTTGAAAGCTTCAGAACAGCTACTTAATGGACCTTGATGTGAGATCTTTCTGTGTTTATATACACTTTTTATTCGTATCCCTTTTGGATCTTTGGAGTTTTGGGTACGAAATGTGTTTCAGCTTCCCTAGCTGAGTTAGCATGTTAGCAGTCCAACTCAAAAAGTTACCAAAAAATGTACATAAAAAGTTGGTGGATATGTCATTCTTCATTTTAAGTTGATCTTTTGCTGCTTACAACGCGACAAAACAGACTTGGAATGAGGAACATGAAATGATTAGGTTTGTTTTTTCCTGTGTAGCTACTTTTTAAGCAGATTATGACGAAGTTTCTAAAGCTGGTTTTATATAAATATTTTTTTATCATGTCATAATACGATGTGTTGCACTCTCTTGTACTGTAGGTATCCATCGAATTCTCAGTGATAAGAAACACAGCATTGTCACACACCCACAGTGCTATGGTAACAAATGTAGGTGGGACAAGTGTCACAAAAAAAACACATTGTCATTATCCAGATGTGTTTAACTGTCAATCAGTCACATCTGTTAAAGTTCTGACGTAAATACGAGTAATCAAAGTACAAAGAATCATTTTCAAGACTCGTCTGGTGTCAGTTTCTTTGAGGTAAATGTCGCCCCCTTGTGGAAAATGTTTGAAATGCCTGTTAGTCCTGAGGCTTTCTGCTGAGTGATGCTAAATAATCTCTGTGCAGTATGTGTGTCAGTAGAGCAAGTCGAAGATCAAAAAATCTTCTCAATCTAAATGACTGGAACTTGTTTTATTGAGCGTTTCAAACAACAAGAACCAACTAAAAATAAATTATGAAAACCATAGTGATACATGTTATTGATGAACAAGAGGTAAAAACAGATGTGTGTTGATGTTTTTGTGACAGGCTGAGGAGACAACAGGCCATCTGGTTGACCTTTCACCCAGATGCCACTTGTGCGGGGTTCACATCGTCGATCGGCAGCTCATTCGTTCTGATCTTTAGCACTGCATGTCAGTAGACTCCGCCGCCACAGGCTTCTCTGATTGGCTGAGATTGCTCAAAGTGAACAAGTGAGGCTGTGGTTGGGAGTAGATAAAGATTATGGTTTCATATATATAGATATAGGGTTCATCTTCAGGTTTTCCATCATTGTCATTTATAAAAATGCGCAAAAGAACGCAAAAGTGATTCATTAGTTTTGTATTTGGTTGGATTGTGATATTAATTACTGTGTCGCTATAATCAACAATAATCAAGTTTTGAAGGTTCACAACTTACCTCTCTGGGTCTCCTCATACCATCTGTATAAAGAAGAACTGTTTGACACATGATGACAAACTTGACAGGCAGAATTTAGAAATGTGTTGTTGTATTGTAGAGATCACAAATTACAATAAAGCGCTGAAATGTGACGCCTTGGTCCATCACCCTTACCTGTGCTGTTCTCAAGCACTTGTTTCCTGATGATGTAGACCTTGACGATAATGAATCCAGCAACTAATAACAGGCCGATCCCAGTGCCGATCAAAACGTACTTAATTTCTGGAGGAAAAACAACCAGCGGACGTGAAATGGCCAGTAACAGACAAACAAGATGCAAAACAACACCTGCAGCAGAGCAGACCATCAGTTTGAGTAATATCAGCTCATGTTCAGCCATCCTGATACCCTGAACAGCACGTGTGTGTGTGTGTGTGTGTGTGTGTGTGTGTGTGTGTGTGTGTGTGTGTGTGTGTGTGTGTGTGTGTGAGAGAGAGAGAGAGAGAGACGGGTGGTGGGATAGAGTAGAAGGAGGAGAAGATGTTTGATTTCACAACTTGTTTACCCTGTGTAACATAAAGGTCTCAGTCATGGTCTCAGGCTCCTTCACGCATATTAGATTGCGTCACTTGTGTTTGCAATTTGAATCCTCAACATCTACAAATCATTAAGGGGGTGGGGAGGTGTGTGTGTGTGTGTGTGTGTGTGTTGGCCCGTTGACTACTGGTCAACGGGCCAACACTCTCATGAGAGTTTGACCTCAGGCGTCATTTCACTTTTACAATAACAACTGTGTGATTGGTAATCATTCCAGTGGTTTGACAGCTGTCAGTTTCAAGGCAATGAGTAAGAAAACCACATTCATTCAGTTGACTAAAATGTCACAGTATGACATTATGCATGGCTCTTTTACAACAAGTGATATTAACAAAATATATGAACTATAATATAACAACAATGAAAGTCTTAGAACTAGGCCCTGATGGTGGAAGACCCATCACAGTTGATAGTGTAATTTAGTGGTGCAAACTACTAAACTCACCTGTGACCCATTAAAATGAAGCAGTGACTGCTTGCAACCTGTCATCCCTTGTTGTGACTATTCCCACTGAATACTGATTTTGGATTCTGGTTTTTCCTCCTTGTTTTATTTGAATAATTCATAGATTCATAAAAAAGTTATATTATTAGTTACTTACTGAAAAAGAGCGAAGATTAGAGGAAAAAATAGCATAACATTTAGCAGAAAAGTGTTTGTTCTTCCTGTGTTCCTTCCCTGCCACTTATCTAATGAAACCATGTAGCAGTCTTGCCTCGAAGGTTGAGGTTGAACCACTAATCTTCTCAGCGTCAATATTCCAGTCAGAATATATTTATCAGATGATGTTGTTGATGATGTTGTTGTCGAATGCATGTTTTAATAACAGGAAGCCAGTCCTCTAGTATGCATGTCGAAACTATCTCTAATCTACCTTAGAATCAGCATTGTGTTCAGTACATTATGTCTTCTCTGTTGACCCACCTAGTTTTTCTTCATAATCTGCTCCATCTCCTCTCACACCCATCAGCAGACACTCTGAAACACACAGTCAATGATATGATTCAGGTCACAAAAACAGGCCGTTCAGAATGACAGGAAGGAGGCAACACCACCGCGTTGTTGCTTACATCAGATAAGACTGAGCTCATTGACAGGGTTCTGCACAAGTCAGTGCAGAAAACAGTTGCGCAATACGCAGTCAAAACATGCAGCTGCAATATGCTATAGTATCTACATTTAAAGCATTACTGGGGCTGCAGAAAAGTAAATATCTTGCTCAGGGCCACCTAGTTCCCTGCCTTGTATATTGACCACTGGAGATAGAGTGTTTACACAGGTTAACCTCTGACCTCTGGCCCCCACCTCAGATAACATACAGTACATATCACGTGTGCTTATATACCAGTTAATAAAAAAGCTTTCAGGACGTGTGTCCTCTAAAATAAACACACATACACACACACACACCTCTTGCACTAATAGGTAAATGCATACGGTTCACATTCTTATTTTACACCTAGCTTGACATGTGCCTGCTGCTAGTTATGTTGACAATATACCAGAACCACACTTTTAACAATGATTATCCGGTGACATGTGTCCAGTGTGCTGACTGTGGAGCCATTGTGTCCATTAATGTCTTAACTAAACACGTGCATTTTTAAATTGAGCTTAAGGGGGATAAGGAGGAAACATCCAATTTTATGAATTATTACCAAGAGACCCTTGAGCCAGGCACTCAGCTGCCCCTGTCCAGAGGTCAAAAGACAGTGGAGTGGTGCTGTGGGAGGTGAGGTATGACTGTAACTAAGAGTGGAGTAGGGTGTTGCTGAGACAGAGCACACATGCTCAGCAAGCGGCTATCTTACATTTCAAAACCACCAGTGGCATTCCTCTGGCAGCCCAGCCCTGGGACCTGTCCTGTTGTTGCTGTGAGTAGGCTCCTAAATAAGAACTGAAGTACATGCAGCTCTAGGAGAAATCTGCCAATAACCTGTGACCTTTTGAGCAGTCATTCGTCAGTCAGCATGTGGCAGAATCATGCATTTCAGTTCAAGAACCAGTGCAGGAGCTGGTTTAGTCGCTTGCTGAAGGACGCAAACAGGAGTTTGACCACTGCAGTGTTGGCTGCTGCAGGTGCTGAACCTGTGACAGGTCATGGGATGATTTGTGTATCAGTCTATGGTAATTTCAGCTTAACACGTCCTGAGTGTGTGGAGATAAAGTTTCCAGTGACCAGAGTGCGACCTCTTACATAATGTGTCGTGTCCAGCAAGTATAGCATGGACAGTCTGAGAGCTCGCTGTAGGTAAGACTTAGGTTGACAATATAAACAACTTCTTCTACAATTAATATTGCAATGACATTGTTGTGATATGCCTGAAAATGGCCATTATTCTACCACAAAAATCATTGTATAGGATCTGCATTAAAAAAAATGCAGACTGCACTGTGCCGAATTTTGCCCTAATGCGGTTTGTTAGCTAATGCTAATGCTAAACCAAATTGTCAGGTCATCAAAATGCCTATTTTTTAGTATAACATCACATAATCAAGTATCTTTAGTTATAGCCTCTTAAAGAGAAAAAAACATAATAAAATAGGGTAATAAAAAAAAAGAAGGGTATTAAAAACCAAATGAAGACAAACTAATAGCCTAAAGATAAAATTATAAAATGCAAAAGAAAGGAGATGTTTTGAGGTGAGTAAATCTTATACGCTGTTTTAACAGAAATTGTATATGTCTGTTGAATTATATTAATTGATTGATATGGTAAAACAGATGTCATAAAGTCTGAACTTTGTGTAAGGTTCAGAAACGTTGGTTACTATTAAACAACAACATACCGATGTCCAATGTACTCACCACTGATGAAGACAGCCCTGACGACAGCTGACAAACACCCACACGTTTGAAATGCTCTCATGTCTGTTGCTGTTTCTGGGGCAATGTGCTGACTTCTTGAGGTGCTGCGAGTCTTTTCTCACATATCATGACGAGCCATTTCCTGAACTCGAGGGTTTCGCAGCTGTGCTGAACAAAAGATTAGGCATCTATTTGTCTGTTGTCTAATGTCTATTAAGTATCTTGGGGTGTGTTTCTTGGCCTTTGCATTTACCACCTGATTGTGAAAAAAAAATCTCATTTAAGTGTAGTAGTTTTTTCCATCATCAGCACCACTGGTTCTACTTCCCCCAGACCTTTTGACTCAAATTACCTCACCCCCAGCCGTTGTAGCCTCACATTGTAACTTTCTAAAGCACTAACACACACGTGTGAGATTTTTTCAAACTTGTAGTTGTTCAAACACAAGAATCACAACTCCTCAAACATGAAAAAAAAATCACTGTGGACTGCTAAAAGTAGTTCTGTGAAGTGCTTATCGCTTCTTCCATGGGCTTCTCTTCATCACAGAGCGAGTAAAATTGATGTCTCTTCAAAAGTGTGTGGTCACATGACCATTTTTGTCCATGGTTGCCTAGAAACAAAGGGTGGCTCCACTTCCCTGCAGGCTCAAATCACCCTGCTCTCTGCTATCTGCTTTGATATCATTTAGCGGTGAGGAAGTGGTGTGTTTCATGGTTCTTAAACTTCTTCAAAAGTTTAAGATGTTGCAATAAGTTTTAAGATAAGTGTTTTAAATGCACTGTTTATTGCATGGTTGGCAGTGATTTGTTGAAAACAGGTTGTTAGATGTGGGTTACTGTTGGAAAGATTTGTGGGCCAGATGTTTCCACAGCAGACATGATACTGATTTATTACTGCCAATAAAATATCGTAGGTCAAGGTCAGCATGCAAACTAGACTGGATCCAACACGGTGGGTTTACATTTAAGTTTCTATGAAGTTGATAGTGGGTTTGGCAGCTGATTTTCATCCATGGCAAACATCTTGGCTTCTTCATGACGACGACGACGTGATCGTTCTGATTGGTCAGCCGCCTGCTGTTTCAGCCCTCGAGCTTATCAGTTATTGCAGTCCTGTCA
This sequence comes from Seriola lalandi dorsalis, assembly GCF_002814215.2. Lineage (NCBI taxonomy): Eukaryota > Metazoa > Chordata > Actinopteri > Carangiformes > Carangidae > Seriola > Seriola lalandi. Next base: position 1,092,775 of record NW_019525516.1, read on the forward strand.
TCACTCCCCTCTCGTAAGGGAGATAATGGTTGTTTATGCAGTAAAGTTATGTCATGCTGGAGCTGGTGGTTTCATTCGAAGCCGTCTGTAGATTTTATATCTATGAAATCAGAAAAGCAGGCAGATGAAAAGTGATTTACTACCACTCCTTCAAATTGAACGCCTGTAATCATCTTTGAAAACAGCGTAAAGTCCGTGTAACAGACATGATCTGTGACACAAAAGACAAAAACTAACCTGCCCAGTCATCAGGATGCCATTGACTTGTGTGTGGTGTCTCATTATATGTGATATTCTAAATCTTCATAACTTCAACTATATATGTTCAGCCCCAGCTGTCCTACAGTTTCCATACCTGAGTTTACTAGCCTGTCAGTCCGTAAGGCCAGTTACTCCCCTCCTGTCCCTGCCTGTCCCAGCTCTCAGTGGGCATGAAGGAGCATGAGCCAGCCTGCTTGCAACTCCTCTTGGTTCCACGGCCAAAACAAAACACATGTGGGTGTCAATCATAACGGCACAAACAAAAGTCAGATCCTGTGTCTGCTGGCCTTCATTCTTGGGGGGTCTGTTGTCCAACACATTAGTCCAGCTGGTCTGCTTTCTGCTTTTGAAGCTGTTTTCTTTCTTTCTCTTTGTACAAGTATTTACAGGCCAAAGCATTCAAAAGTGACGGTCAAATCGTTTGTGAACGTAACAGACAATAACACACTTTTTATAGTATGCTAAAAACTTTTAATTTTAGAAAGCAAGTGTAGGCTGACATTACTTTATTATTGATTAAAAAAAAAATAATAACAGAGAAGACAGGGGTGGAGCCAGACATTGTAAACATTCGGGGCTTAGCCCCAACTTAAGTGGATATTCAGGGGACATGCTCCCCCAGGGAATTTTTTTCCCTATTTAGAGCAGCTGCATGCACTGTTTGCTGTTACACTTCAGGCTTACGCTTCAGCCGGATCTGTCGGCCCAGACCCGGCTGAGTCTTTGCCAGAATAGTAAAATGGGGAACAAACAAATGCAGAAACTTTTCGTACATGTGACAGTTTCGGAAAACAGGTGAACTGGAAAAGGGGCATGCAGGGAAAAATTAAAAGTGCGCAGAGCTGTCTGCATTTATTGACTGCGCACATACAGGCATCGGGCCGAAAGGCGCCAACTTTACTTTAAGTGTGGAAGACAAAAGGCAGGAAGACCGCAAACAACAAACTTTCAAGTTTATGATTTTACAGTTTACTGTTTCATCCTTAAAAGCTTATGGTCTGAATTTCACTTTAACTGTCATTTACTGGCATTAACTTTCTGGCTAGGATCTATGGGTTAAGTCTGGGTAGCTGGCAAAGCACTGGCTCTGCTGCTGGAAGGTATGAGACAAACAGGCTAGAGGTGGAGAGTGGATGTAAGAGGGGAAGGAGGGGGCAGGACCTGTGAGGCCTTATTCTGGGAATGACATGAGTGTAGACAGTAAAAAAGAAAAATGCTCCCACACACAGTATCTCTGCTCACAACATGATCTTCCCACACTGCTCAGCCAGTAAGTCTGTCTCCCCAGAACAATGCGGGACTTTTCCCTGTTAAAAATGAACACGCCATGTTATACAATATCTACAGTGCAATAGTCATGTGTTTTGTCATACAAGAAACTAATTATATATGATTTGTGGAAATGTTTACATCCATTGCTTATCAAGGACGAACAGTTTAAAAGTGACCTTTTTAACCTGATTCACACACTTTGACTGAGACGTAGTGCAAGTGTACAGTATCTGTCCATTCAGCAGAAATGTGTCTAATGTGAAGACCATTTTTGCAGAAAATAGCACGTGTTGCTGCCTAAAGTTAGTTAACTAACATGTGCAACATGCATTTGACTGGTTAGCTGAAGTGTGGAAGGTGCAGCCAGCAGAAAAGCAGACTGTTACCTTATGAAATACAACGTGACAGAAATAGACTGGCTTAAATATGGCACCTTGATGGAGCACAGCTCTGTGGATGCTGGGGCCATGGAGTCATGGAGTTGTTGTAGGGGCCGGGGAGGGTTGAGCAGAAACGTTGATTTAGTCCTTTTCAAACTAATTTTTCATGCCACCACCTGTTGAAATTTACTGCTTACAATTCAAAAACAATTTAGCTACCGTGCTAAGAACTCATGTAATGAAAAAGGTAACACATACTGCAGGATATGCAACAGGGAGTGGGCAATTGCTCTCTCATAACATGTAAAAACAAGTTGAGCCGGACAGGATTTCTCAAACACTCCACTTTCTCCATTTATGGGGGTCATGCTTCACATGTGACCTCATCCATTAGACTTCCAATGACTCACAAAGGGTACCAAGTCAACAAAATGCCCCCTCCATTCCAACTCAATCTCACAGCAACAACAGCTGCATTGGTCCTAAAACTAGACTACTCAGTCACACACCTTCATGTCCACAACACAGTCTTGTAAACAAAGCTTGAACAACAATAATTAGCCCAGCCCTGCCAAAGTCATATCCGTCGGCCTGCATCTGCCTCCAGCTACCAAGTGGCGCTTCAGGGACTGTCGCACTGATTTGGAGATATGTGATGCAATGGGCTATATCAGAGGGCTTGTTTCCCTGCGTGACAAAGGCAAAATGAGTCAGCAGCTAAATGTTAGCCAATGGTCTTGGCAACCCGGTAAGTACAACCCACCCTTGTTCAGTGTCTCCACCAAGATTCAACTGATGGATGTCTCATCGTCACTGACATGAAGGCCCACTGTCATCAAAGGTGCCTAACGCTAAAGCAAGGGTCTATGTGGGAACCTATCAGCCCTCGCTGCTTAGATACAAAAATAACCAATGACAGTGTCCATTTCATCCTGCTGGTCTGCCTTGCCCTGCCACTCGACACCCACTGGTTATTCCAATGTGAGTTTGCTAGCTGCGTCCTGTGTTGCTGCTCAGTTTGGCCACACCGATTCGTGCGTCTATTTTGGTATCTTGTGAGCTCGCTATCAGGAGCCTGGCCACACCAGTGCGTTTGAACATGGATCTGAGGACTTGACTCACTTTGGTGAGTTTTTATTTGTTTGTTTTTTTTTCAACTTCAACAGAAAAAAAGTTTGTTTACCATTAATGGCAACTGCTAACTAGAATGTATTCTTAGCAGGTGCTACTGCACTGTATTCTTGGATTCTACATTGAGGATTTGTGTTTGATACCAGAGTCCAGATTACACCCTTACACTCAGTATGAAAGGCTCATCGCCAAGGTGAGGGATCAGTATGATTATACAGCATGAAAAGTACTGAAGGCTAGTGAACCTAATGTAAGATACTTTAAGTTTTATAAATGGCGTAAACATTAATGTCCAAATAGACCTACAGCACAAGGGCCGCAGGACCTGTCAGCGTTTTATTGCTAAGAAATCATTACAAATAAGTTCTGTCATATTATTTACACTAATATTTACACATCTATGAGGAAACTACAAAATTAAATTTCAATGGTTGTGCCTTTTATACAGTATAGTTAACTGGGGCACTTGATTCCTTGGGTATAAATATACGAGCAGATGCTGGGAAAGTACCGTGGTCGCTAACTGATCTGTGGTTATGATAGCTGGAAGATAGTTGGCGACCAAAGTCTACTGGAAAGCCATAGCATACTGTAAGTTAGGCTCAAGATACAGTAAAGTCACTGGGTTATAGAATTTTTACCTGGGTTGTTAAGCTTTAATAATGATAAAAAATAATGATAATAAATATTTTGGCTGCAGTTATTTTTTGTTGTTGTTCTTGAAGTTACACTTGACCATGAATATGAAGGCAGGGGGCAAGAGGAGTGCTTAGGTTTCATTACTGTACTGATCAAACTCTGTTAAAAACTTTATAATTTTAATGCATATATACAATCAAATACGCCACTAAATAATGGAATGTCTATATTTGTAATTGTCTCAATTGATTTCATCTGCTTATAAGGAGAGTCGTGGTTGTGTGGATAGATGAAGAGTTGAGTTATATGCCAGTGGCTGTGCTCCCAGGTCAGGGCATATAAATGGGTTAATGAGCTATTCTAAGACCTCACCCAGATACCTAAAGTAAGCTACAGTAGAGCAGCTGCTGCTAAGGCACTCTGAATGATGTGATGATTTACTTGCATTTCCTGCGCTCTGTGGTGTAAACCTTAAGACATGAATATGGTTCAAAAGCTCAGCTCTGCAGAGGAGTTGTCTGTATATTAATCCAACAAAGTCATTAGATGTGAAAAAGCTATGATTGCATTTGAAGGGGACCTATGTGAAATGTGGGTCTTTCCTTTGAAATGTACAACACATGCACAAGGGAAATGTTCATCTTTTCTAATATTTCTAATAATGTTCTTATATATGGAGTAGAGCTTGTTCTCATAGCTACAAACAGTATGCTTAGTGCTCACAACTTACAGTGTTAAAAATAACCAAGTGCATGGCATGAAGTGTTTGTCTGCTGCCTGCATAGCGACAGCATGGCCGGAGCCGGAACATGTCATGTACATAAAGGTCATCAGTGGAACTACAGAGTTCAAAACCATTTATAGTAATCATGTCAATCAAATAACCTGTTTGTAGGTATTTGAACAGCTGAGCAGTCACTGCTTACAAGGTGCAGCTAAGTAGATTGCTTTAAAACCACAACCTTTAAGTGCTGACATTAATTTCACTTTCTTTGTTTTTAGGAAGTTTACATATCCCATCACTTCCCTGATATCAACTTGAGCTGGAAGAAAACCAAGGGACCTACAGAGCTGCAGCAGCTGTAGAGGAGGCAAGACGGGTGATGCACAAGACAGAGAGAGACTTGTTGACATCATGAGCTGTGTGGAAAAGCGACACATGAGCCATCGCGTGGGGAGCATGCACCACCATCGCTTCCCCAACGGCTTCAGCGACTTGTTCATGGATGAGACTGACAGGGAGGTCAGCATTCTCACAGATCGAGCCTTCCGAAGTCTCTGTGTTGGAGATGATGCGGTTTATAATGACGAATTCTTGTATGGATACTCACCATTCAGCTGCCACAAACCCTTGGTGGGGGAGCCTCATAAAAAGACTCATCATAAGGAATCTAAAAAGCAAGGGCAAAACAAAAACAAAAATGACAAAAAAGATGCCCAGCCATGGAAACAGCAGCAACAGAAGAATATATCCCAAATGTCATCTTTCCTCAAGGCATTAAGTGCCACAGAAGAAAGCTGTGAGGGGATGTTAATCAAAAATGGAGGTATGACGGACTCTAATGGGGAATCATGGGATAAGTCGGCACTTCGCAGCATCCAAAGAGAGCTATCGGACTTCTCCTCGGATTATCACACCAATCTCACAGAGGGACATTACAAGAACCATCATCGACATCACACTGGTGATGGTTCGTCACACAAAACAAGAAAAGATGCTGGGAAATCCTCAAAGATAAAAAATGGGAAATCCACTGTCAAACTAAGGAAACTTAACATCAAAAACTTTTTCCTCCACAGTGAGTTTAGCCCTTTCCAAACATGGAGAGATTTTAAACAGTTTCCTTTCGGCCAAGAGGAGACAGTTGCATCTATTCTCCCCACAGATAATATCCCTAAATGGTACGACTTGCCGTTTTACAAGGAGCTGACAGAGGCACACAGAAAAGAGACTCTGCACACAGAGGAGGCACAGTCATGCACGAAAGCAGCAGTAGAGCCCCCTCCTCCCACTGCTCCTAAACCTAACCCTCCCCCTCCTCCTCCAAAGGTCCTGCCAAAGCCCTCAGCCACTCCTGCTGAGAAGAGGTGTTCATCGGATGGAGGGGATGGGGTTGCTGCCCCCTGGAGGCGCAACAGGTCCAGGGCAAAAAGTGCTATTCCAGTCAATCAGTTTGGGATACCAAGTCAGGACAATAATTCAAAGATGGTGGATGAAAGTCTTGTGTTGGTCAACAAGGAAGCCAGATCTGTGGAGGTGAAAGCAATTGAGGAAGTCAGCTCTTTGGCCTCTACTCCATTCAGTATTTGCCAGCTGATGACTCCCCTCATTCCCTCCAGACAACCTACAGAAACATCAGAAATCCTCCAAGCAGTTCTCTCGCCCTCTGCCCTTGACCTTCCACTTAGACCACACTCTGAGGCCAAAGTGACCCCTGAACCTCCAGTCAAGCGGGACAGTTACAAATCACTTGCCTCTAGTATCCTCTTCAACCTCAAAGACAACAGGAAAAGGGTTAAAAGCCGTTACAGCCCACCTAAATTCAAACCTTTAGAATTGCCTGAGGGTGGCATCCAATCTCCACAATCAGATCATTTGAAACATCCACAAGCTGGCTCTGAGGGCAATGCATCTGGCTTCAGCACTCCTGCCATTTTAAAAGATGGGCAAACAGTTTGCAGTCCTGACTTGGAATCTGTCGACACCCCGACTGCTGGTCTTACAAAGCATGATGTTGACAGGCCTCTGTCAGATGATTATTTGTTATCAAATCTACTGCAAACCAAAAGGGAGGCTGCAGGTAGCAGTGGTATAAGTGAAGAGAATCTGATCACCCCCTTTATACACTCAAAAAAGAATAAGAGTCCCATGGCTAAAAAGCAAAACTATCCCTCTCTGAATTTGTACAAGAAAGCCAGCCCTGTTGACAGTGATATGAAATATCTTCAAATACCTCTGAGCAACAGTGCTCCAGTGCACATAGCTCAACCAACTGAGACAAATGAACTTTCACCACTCATGCTAAACAAAGAACTGTCCCCCAAAACACTGCCAACAAACACAGGCCTGTCACCGAATACTCTAAATTTCAGCAAAGATCGTTCACCCATAATTTCACCCCATGCAATCGTGAACAAGAGGCTGTCATCAAATATATATGCAGGGGAAAAACCTTCAAATGTACCAGACAAAGCAAAACAGACGGTGAAGGACCCAAAAGAAAAAGACATTGGAGTGCAGCCTGCTTCTAAGCAAAAAGATGCTAATGGCCAAACTATGAGTACAATGGATATAATCAGAGCAGCAAGGGAAGCAATTAATGCAGTAAAAAATAAAGCTCTATCTGAGGCTTATTCAGAAAGCATCAAGAAGCCAATTTCAGACATACAAGAAATGAAGGAGAAAGAAATAGATGAGAGGGTTGCCTATTCAGTGGAAACATTGAGCAGCAGGAGTGAGTGTTCAGAATCAGAAAACAATGTTTTATCTCAAAGTAGGACTAACTCAACTGGTGCAACACCTGTTGGTAAAACTAGTACTGCCAAGAAAGAGCCTCCACCAGTTCCCAAGAGAAATTTTGCAAAATCTGATATTGAATTCGCTCTTGACAAACAGCAAACACATAATGCTGACAAACCCACTGATGGTGAGTCGAGGGATGCAAAGGTAGTTTCACCACCAAAAGAGAGTGAATCTGCCTCAAAACAAGAGAAGATCAAACGTATATTCTCAGCCAGACAGAACAATTACATAAAACATCAGAGATATGCAATGACAAATGATGAACAAGTAGAGGAATATGAGGAAGGTGATCCGAATGTGAACACAAGTACAGAGGCGGATGAGGAGATAATGTCACCAAGAGAAATAAGAGATAGTGAGCATATAATTAATGATTTGCATACTTTGAAAGAGCTAGAGAGAGCACGGCTTGGTGATCGTACTCTTGAGAACACGAAGAACAAACTAGGGGTTATTAACATAGATGAGGAGGCCAGGGCTAAGAATGATTTGATTTCACGGGAGCTTCGGAATATAAAGAAGGGCATGCGGTGTATGAGAGGGAACACATCGGCTAAGAAAGACCTTTTTGCAAAGAAAGAGAAGGAACCGATAAAGCAGGAGGCTTTCAAAAAGATAGACAGTAATGTCAGAGTAAACAAAGCACTTATAAATGACAATTATGACAAAGCCAAAATGGCACTTGAAGAGATCATCTCAGAGAGGCAGAAGAGAAGGAATACATTCACAGAAAAAGATGAGAATCCATTATTTGATGAGAACGCTAGCGATGAAAGTTATGTAGAGAGGGAACAGCAATGTGAAAAACCTATGAAAGATTCTATGATGGACGGCAAAGAAAAGCAAAATGGCAGCACTTCCACGCTAAAACGGAAAGAACTAAAAGAGAGGTTAGGCGATCTGAGAGACCACAATCACATGAGGCAGATTCTGTCACAAACTGAACCTAGACTTGGTGACACTCACAGATCGGGCGGTAGAATAGCTCTACCAGGCATGGACATGGTTGGAAATCAGCTAGACACAGTCCTTAAAACTAAAGCTAAACACATTAATGATAAACTAAGTGATAATCCCAGCTATGAATCAGATGAGGTGAATTTCAGACATGTAGCAAGACAGGTGTCTGAAGAAAGTGGAGAAAGCAAAAACTCAGATGCTCCCCCTGTTCCTCCGAGGAGCAAAAAAGGAGGCAATAGAAGAGATGGAAGCATTACCAAGGAAATGGATAGTTTGAAAGATGCAGCCGATGAGGATGTCTTTAACAAAAATGCAAAATATGAAAATGGTGAGGTAAACATAAATGAGATGAAGAGCACAGGCTCAGGAAAACAAGAAGTAAACATTGACCTGTTTGCAAAAGAAGCTGTGCCCAGTCAAAATGAAACCACGTCGAACAAAAGGATGTGGGATATGGTAAATAATGCAAATTCAAAATCTATTACTGCAACTGGTGCAGGGACATGTGAACCCATGTTGCGTTCAAATTACCCACAGTCTGAAAATAGATACTTATCACCAAAGTTCAGGGGAGATGAAAATGAGGTAAATAACTTGCATGCAGATACAAGGCCCACAGGGGAAGCCACATTTGAAAACAGCAATGCTAAGGCACAGGAAGGACACAAGATAAAGCGAAAGGCCCCTTTAAAACCAGACCATTTAAACACAGCAGATGACAATGTAACTAGGAATCTAGTAGCAGAAGATGAACCTGACAAAATGAATAGACTTACTGAGGAAATAAATGTGGATACAGAAGCTCTCAGTGAAAAGCCCAGAAACATATTATCACCCTTACTACTGGTGAATGGTATTAACGTCAATCAGAGCCCACCTGATCAGGCCAGCTTGTCCTCAAAATCTTCCTACTTCTCTGTGGAGAGTGCCCTGCACAGAAATACTGAGACTGAGTCAAATGTTTACCACTCACTGGAGAACTTGATTGGAGAGGTGGAGGAAGTTGATGAGGAAATGTGGAATGTCTCACGAAACATGAAACCGGATTCAGACAGGACTGAAGTGGACTATTATTCTTTAAGTGAGCATGAAGGTGAGCCAGAGGTTGTAAAGCGACCGATAACATCTCCTCAAAAACAGACAGACGTACCATACGATGACAGCAAAGAAAGAGAAAATAGCACTACAGACCAAAGTGTAACTCTTGATGAAAATAATCAGACACCATTGCCACCCTCTAACACTTTTTCACCAACTTTGGGGATCCCTGTCTTATTTAAAGTCAAAGATAACACTTTCAGTACTAAGTTGAAGAAGACTGTACAACCTTGGTCACCAAGAGGGAGTCTGAGTGGTTCAGAGAGGGGAGAGGAGGACTTACGTCAAGTAAAGGAAGAGCTCCCACTGGCTAATGAAACTTCCACTAGTGGTAACACCTTAATTCCAGCAGAAATCTTCAAACCTAAAGAGATTTTATCTGACCATTTACCTCCCCTGTTGTTCTCGCCTTCAAATCTACAACATGAAAACCTAAAGAAACCCCAAGCTGAACAGTTCCTGACTGTCCCACAAGAGGAAGACAGATTTTCTGGAGTGAGTCCATCATCTGAAGGCGTGGAGAGTTTAGCAACCAGCACAGCTGACACAGCTGATGAGATGGGAATGAATGCAGGGTGTGAAGTGTCAAAGGTTCCCAGCGAACACTCAGAATCCAACTGCAGTGGTAATGAAAGCCAAATGGGACTACCCAAACCACCAGCTGTCTTACCCAAATCTGAAAAAGCTGTTCTCAAAGCCATTAAGCTGACAAATAGAAGAATGAAGAAGGAGGAGGCCCAGAAGTCCTCCCACAAGTCGTCTCAAAGCAGCAGCAAACACAGAACAGATAGACACAAGGGTGAAAAATCTGAGCAAAAAAGTAGCAGCAGCAGTAGGAATAGCAAGAGCAGCGAGAGAAAACACAGAGAAAAAATGGAAGATAGTCACCATCAGAATGAAAATCACCATGGTAACATCAGCAATGACAGAAATGAGCAACTGCTCCATGAAAGAAGAGGCCACAACAGTGAAAAGCACCATCATGACAGAGCAGAAATGAAACACAATTCTCGGAGACAGAGCCGCGATTCGGTGGCTAGCAGTAACCAGAGCAAAGAAGCCCTACCCAGTGTTGCAACCGAAAGGCAAGGCCGTAGCAGTGACAGACGCATTCGAGATAAGTCAGATAAAAGACATTACAGCACTGATAGGGTCATCAGTAATGTCCCTGTGTACAAAGCTCATGTCGGCGATAGACCCATGTCAGACAGGCCATTCCACCGATCGCAAAGCATGGATAGGTACTTAGGAGATAAAGCTGAACGCAGACTCAGTGCCGATATGTCAGTCAATGAGAAGTTTGATCCAAGGACCCAGCGCATTGAGAAATCCATCATGGATGAGCTTCAGCAGAGAGGCCGAGCGAAAGACAAGGCAAGCAGAGACAACCCATTGAGAAGGAGTAACAGTATTGATGCGTACAGCGCCGAAGTACCTCACCCTTCAACCCTCTCCCGCCAGTCAAGCTACACCAGCCAGATTTCACACCCGTCCAGCATTGAGCACGCTATTGTTACACAGTCCTTCCCTATGACCCAACGTAAGCTCCTCCAGGATCCAGACTCAGGGCAGTACTTCTTTGTAGACATGCCCGTCCAGGTCAAGACAAAAACCTTCTTTGATCCAGAAACAGGAAGCTAC
>NW_019525516.1:1103974-1113006 GCF_002814215.2 Seriola lalandi dorsalis
TACAAGATGACAACTCCATAAAGAAGCATTCGGTTTTCTTTCTCTGTTTAACACCATTGAGATCTCGGTGTGATGTTTTGCCGTGTTGTATACACAATAAGAAAAATACACCAGGAGTAACAAAATGGACCCTGAAATGCAAAGTACATCGCCAAAAGGTGTTTAATTTTTAACTGTTGAGAGATTAAGGGTGGATTTTTCCTTCAAGGTTAAGGGTTTTCTCAATACTGATATTTGATCCTTGTTTTGCTTTATATGCCTTAAACTTTCATGAGACACAGAAGCCGTGTGGACTTTGTGAAGCTTAAGAGGCCTTTATTGTATTTATGAAGAAGAATGAATTTTGACTTGAGTGTGAATTGAGTGTGAGATAATGATTTTTTGGATGAATGATAGTTGCTGTTGAATGGTGTTGTTTGAATGTGGGTTGAAGAATTTGTGTAAGATAATGTGCAATTTTTGAGACAGATAAGGTACATGGGTGATCCATGTACATAATGTATTTAAGTGTAAAGAGAGAGGTTAAGCTTGAATGTAAATGTGGAATATTTATTGTAAATGCTGAGTTTGTTGTATTCAACTAAAGTGTTATTCAGGTCTCTACTACTTTTCAGGTATTGTGGCTTTTTGTTTCATTACCTGCAAAGTTTGTTGCCTTGAGATTATTTTTCCACCAGACAGTTTCCAGTCACTAAAGTTATCATTATACTAACTCAAATAATTATATTTAATTTATTGATTAGTGATTTCAACTGATCCGGTCTACACAACAAAATTTTTAAATATTTTGCATGCTAAAGTTGAAATTGCAGTTATACCTATTGAATATGTTTGATACAACACAAAGTTCATTTATACTTTCTAAAAGCTTGAATTGGCATTACTGCAGTTAATGTTTTTTAAAAAGCAGGGGACATTGAGGAGAATTGGTTTTGCAAGTTTGTTGCATTGGCATTTTTCTAAACTAGAATAAAGCAGAGCTGTATTGTGTCTGTGATCCATTCCAATAAAAATCAACTGTTTTTACAGACTTGTGTTTCACTAGTGTTATTGATTTTACGCCACTCATTATTGAAAGCACAACAAAGTACAAAATACTTTAGAGTATAAAAAATATAATCAAAAACACTAAATCTGATATCTGATATGATGAATAGAACTGTTATGAGTGAAATTGTTTATTTTGGATAATGCTCTTTATGAGCAATGAACTCTGACATGAACTCCGACATGCACAAATATTTAATACTATTGGGTCATTAACTCCTTCATTAATGGAAAAGATACATTAATGTATGAGTGAACAATAATTCTATGCAGAGTTACCATTGAAGAGTAAGTTTGTAGTCCTCAACTAGACCTCTCTCCTGCCATCTGTTGGTGAAATAATGTAAAGACAGGAACGAATTAGATGAGAAAGTGTGACAGCTTGTTTGCTACAATGAAGTCAGGGTCAATTACATTTCCCAGCTTACTGTTCTTCAGGTTCATCATCTCGTATTGACTTTACAGCTGTTCCATCTTAGGTTTTTGCTGTTCATTTAATAAAATACACATATTTAATAGACTGCTTCTTCAGTAGTTATATTACATTTTCATCCTCCTACTGGGTGGGATCTTGACTGTTGACATCACACTTCCTTTGTGAAAACAATATTGATTGATGGTTGGTTGATGTAAACAAAATATTGAGATGTAAAGCTGCAGCAATTAATCAGTGTATTAGTCAATCAATTAATAGCAATAGTCTTCTACACTTGTAAACAGTATTTTTGGGTTTTGGGATGTTGGTCTGACAAACCAATACATTTAAAGACTAAAGACAACGGTGATGGGCATCATTCACCACTTTATCATACTTTAAAGACCAAACAATTAATCTGTTAAAATATGCATAATAATCAACATATTAATTGAGATGTAATCAAAACCAAATATTGATGCCCCAAAGTTAAAAAAGTGTATTAAAGTGTATCATCACATAGATTGGCTCAGCACCATGGACAGTGTCACTGAATTGAGCGAGGCATCCAAATCAAGTTCCAGGGGCTTTTGGAAAACCCTGAACTGGTTACATGGGGCCCAAAGTTTGAATTTAAATACTGTAACTCCCACTCTCAGCCTGGAGCAACTAGTGCCATACTAGCCCATGCTTAAGCACAAAAAGTAATCTCAACTAAGGATGGTTCAAACAGTAGGTTGTCAATTGCAGTAGGCAGGTCTATCATGAATGTATTCGGGCGTCCTGAGACTAAACTAAACAAAGGATCGCTGATTAATAGTTGAGGAATAGGTGTTTTATTTCTCAAAATAATACAATATTTAAACATATGCACAAAAATACAGTGTTTTAATCAACTCAAGCAAACCATCATCTCCCATCCCTCATTGTCCCAGTGTGAAAGAGTGCACAGCCAGTCAGTGACAGCCGCAGCTTAATGCCACCATGTCGTCGTACTGCTTCAAAACCACGTTCTCCTCATCATCAAAGTATAACAAGCTGATGGACTGGAGTCTGTCAGGCACACAGCAGGGCGCTCCCACATCATCGCTAGAGAGCTTGAGTGCGTGCATGATGGAGCGCACCGTGGCGTGGTTGGTTGCTCTGAGGCTGCCCCCCAGCGGGAACGGACAGGAGCCTTTGCAGTGGTAGGCGTTGTATCCCCGGGGAGAGATGATCCAACCCGACCAGCCGATCTCCTCAAAGTCAACGAAGAGGGGAACCCGCTGGCAGGACTGGGAGTGGCCGTGCGGTAACAAGCCTGGAGCTGCACGTCGCCTCCTGCTGCGGGGGTCATGGCGCTCAGGTGCTGCTGCTGCTGCAGGTTGAGCTTGGCCTATGGAAAGAGGAAGATGATCACACTGTGTTAGACCAGTATCGTAAATAGACAGTATTTCAATTTTATCTTCATATTATCTTCTCTTACCCAGGTACGACTGGTTTGATGCTCCTGCCCTCCCATCATCTGAGAATATGACCAGGTAGGAGTTTACATCTGTCAGATCTGCGTTCTGTTTAGATGAGGACACCACAGACTCCATCCAGTTACCAGAAGGAAGCGTGGTCACCACCAGGATGCCGTTATTCTCCTGGCTGTTACGGATCCACTTGGATACCTGACATTCAAAGCAAGAATTCAACAGGTTAAACACGTTATTTGAGAAATATTTTTTTCTCAACTACTTTTTTTTTGTTTTTTTTAAATTAAACAAAAGTATTGAGGCTGTTACCGTTTGAGTTACGTTGAAGACTTCCCATCCCTGTGTGTAGAGAGGCACCAGTCTGGATGTGATGAGGTTTCCTCTCCAGGGCTTCACTCTGCTGTCCAGCACCTCATACAGATCCACCTGGACAGTGAAGATAAACCACTGTCACTTCACTGATATGTGTCAATCAAAGGACATTTTCTAATCACAACTTCCAAACCTCAACTGAAGATTTTAAATCTACAATTGTCTACAACTTTCAAAGCAGGTTAACTGTTGTACCAACTACTTCTCAGAATGAACAGCTGTCTGTCAGATCTTTGGTCAGGTGATGTTTGCTATTTTGCTCTGGAAGCTCAAATCTGGACTAGATATGAAGACATGACACATGATGTTATAACCTATATAATCTATAATCTACCCAAGAGCAAATGAAATTATGTCACGCAGTAAGACTTTTACCTTGTAGAAATGAGGCCCGTGTGACTTTCCCAGGTAAAACTTCTGTTTCTTTCTGAACCAACGGAACTCCGCTTTGATCATCCTCTCCTCTCTGCCGAAAGACGACAGGTTGAAGAAGTGAAACCTCTCTCCAGCGTGACCTGCAGGCGGGGAAATACCAAACACATCTTTAAAGAAATGTTCACAATTATCTGTGAAGCAGACACATGGCTGTGCGTTGTTGCGCGCTTGGAACATTTACGCATTCTAATCTACATATTTCCATAATTTACTGCTGCTTTAAGGGAAACTGTTTGACTTCAGACAAGTAAATTGAATATATTTTCCAAAATAGCTTCTCACAAAGCAGTCGTATCTCATGCGTAAAGGTCAGTTTGACTTTTGGCTTTTGCTCACCTTTATCCTCAAAGCTTCGCACTATGTTTCCCTCCAGAATCTCCTTCTGGCTTTTTGGGGTCCCATCTGAGACTGACACCGCGTTAAATAGATCCAACATAAACTGAGGCGCCTTCTTGTGAGGAGCCAACGCTGGACCTCTGGGTAAATCCCTCAGGTGGAACTGCGCGTCCAGCTTCTCGCCTGCAGTCTCCGTCTCATCCGAACCCTCCCGCCGCGCCGCCGTGCCTCTGTCCCGCGGGATGGCGAGCAGGGTGACGCATCTCAGCTGGAGAGCTAGGACGAGCCAGAGGCGCAGAGCTCCTTCTGTCATTTTAGTTAGAGTGGACTGAGCTCTGCACCTGTGGGACCGTGGGTGATAAGGGCGACCCCACTGCCTTTGATGACAGGCTGTCCCTGTATTCAGCTAACACCGGGAGATGATTGGGCCGTGATTGATGATGGCGGAGAGAAAAACACAAAGGAAAGGTGAAAATGACCCCGAGAGTCACCTATAAAAATATAAATAAATAAATGACTAATTCCCCTTCATATGTATGTCCATGTTACAGTAGGTTAGAGGCCATGAGGCTAATTTGTGCAGTTCTACAGACTTTCATCAGAAAGCAGAGTTACCATGGAAACTACTATAAATAATGTTTTTAAGTAGTATATAAAAATGAAAAATAATAAAATTTCATCACATACTGAATATGGAAGATATCTGCATTGTTGAATCATTGTAAAAAGGTAATAGAAAGTGAAATAAATACATTTAATAAAATGTCAGTGGCAGTAATATATGTTTGGATAAATGACATTAACGTTAAATAATAAGGATATATCTTTATATTTCTATGGCGCTCCTGCATTACAGTGGTGTTATAACAGGGGGCCAATTAGTCGGCCAACCAAACAAAGTTATCCCATTACGATGTTTTGTCGCCGCTGCTCCACATCACGTGTCTCTCGGCCCAGTTGTGTGTTATCAGTATGAGGCCAGTTGCGAGAGAGCAAACGAAAACAGCCGAGCCGTGACGCACATGACGCGCGTTTTCTAAAGCGGCTGTTAATGCGCACATTTCCACAAAACGCAGCCGTGGTCACCGTGAACACCCTCCTCTCCCCCCAGCACATACACACACACACACACACACACACACACACAATCACACTATTAGTGTTTGAAGAGTGACTCAGAGTTAACACCGAAATCAGCACGGCGTGTTTATTCCTCCGTTAAGATGAATCCGGGATGATCTCCAATCAATCAGGTCGCACAAAAGGGATCAAATTCCCAAGATCATCAAGCTGATCAATGCCCCGGTCTCTCCGCTATTGTTAATCAAATTCATGGCGATTACGCAGGAATGATGATCCCCTCATTTAGGAGCCATTACTCACGTTTAAGGCCTCATAGTGAATGGGCCCCTTTTTCTGATCTCTTGTATCACTTAGTAGCCACACTGTCAGATAAGCCACAGGATAGATTATAGCTATAAACACAGTAAACAACAGGAAATGATGATTGGATTTAATGAAACAGAAGGTGAATTTTTTAAAGGACAAATGTTCTGTATGTTGTGTCTCATGTTTTTTTTTGTGTGATGAACCTTTTTTTTTTTTTTAGGTGTCCTGCAAAACTCTCTTTTTGAGGTCCAGCGGACAACTGAGGCTCCATGATTCAGACAAAGGCCCACGACGCCCTGCGATTACGTATGTGTTCCTCTGCACATGTGTAGTGTTTGTGTGTTTCTGTGTGACGTCTTGGCACGTGAAGGTGTACGACACAGCTGGATGGTGTGGGATGTCCTCAAATGTTTACACTGACCATGTGCTGATCACAGATAGACTCACAGGGAAGCCCTCTGACGTAGATGCTCGGAGAAGCTTCTCCCAGCAGCTAAGTGCTGAGCACAGCGTGTCACTTACAGTAAAACCTCTGTAACGGAGCTGGAAATCATAAATTGGAGCTTTTACTGTGGAAAAAAAGTTGAGAGATATAAGAGTGTAAAGTTTATTGTTTTAAAGTTTATCTGACTGTCAGTCAACTGTAAAATAAGGATAACCAAACGCTGGCTGCTCTGTGGTGATGTTTAACTGGTGTCATGTTCTTCACTGTCTTATTGATATTTACTCATAAACCAAAGTATTGGACACTTTAGAATGAATCCCCTGGGGAAACATAAATATCATACTTATGTTTCATGGCAATTTATTCAGCACTCACAAAAGTAGTACATCGGTTTCACTCTTCAGATCAGTCATATATCATGCTCCACATATTAAAGCAGTGACCGTATCGGATGCCAGATAGTAGTTTGATTGTATTTTGATTCACATAGACATTTACACTGTCCAACTTTATCGTGATTTACTCCTCATTTCCTCATCCTTGTAGTCGTATTACTGACTGTCTCACATTAATGAGCCCAGCATTTCAATTCAGAACTCAACCCTCAATAGCTCCTTCTAATATTTGTATTGTAGATAGTTCTTATGTGTGTGGATGAGTTTTCAGTGTCTACTTTTGTTTGCCTTAAATTGCCCTTTGAGGGATAGATAACATATTTTGAATTGAATTGAATTGACTGCTGTTTTCATGGTACAGTTAGCTAACTTGAAGCATCATACAACTTAGTCCAACTAACCATCAAGCAAGTTAGACACATTTTTTTCTCCACTTAGCAGCAACAGTGGTATTAGCTAAGCTACATGGTGTTAGCGAACCTCAACTGGATGAACTGTTTGGAAGTGGAACTATTTACAACCACTGGTTTCGCGGTTTAAGCCAATTTTGTCTCAGTATAAATTCACATGAACTATGTGACTTAATAATATTGCATCTCGCTATATAAATAATGACTGGAGTGGAGCGTGAATCTGGAGCGTGGATGGTTCAAAGTTCACGCCCATGTCGTTTATCCATGACTTTAAATATGAAAAAGAAGCTCATGGCAAACATTTTCATTAAAAGCAGGAATTCAGCCAGCAGCTTTTCCTACTGTCAAAATGTCTTTTTATGAAAAAGGCCTGTTCCACTCCATATCCTTTCTGCCTCTTACTAACTCCTCATCACTCACTCTGTTTTTACATGTCTGGGCGGATGCAGCGTTCTCAGCTGAACAGCAGATGGGGCTATTGGCTTAGGCATGGATCCCCACTTTAATTGATGATGAGGAGTATGATTACAGTGTAAAGTTTCATATGCTACATCATATTTCAGTGTCATGGTTTTACTCTTAGATGGAAAACCACATGACTGCAGTTTTCTGTGGCTGTCATTTTAGATTTCTGGATCTCAAGGATTTGATATTCTCAGACGCCATGGAGTCTTAAGTAAAGTTGCATTGGATAAACTCAGAAATAAATGGCATTCAAGCTCAGGTTTTTAACCCAACAAAGACCTAAAAGTCATACTACTACTATAATGCTACTTTGCATTTATTGTATCATTGAATATTTGTCCTCCAGCTCTATGAAAAGTCCCCACTGTTAGACGTTTACAGGCTGGCTTCTCTATAGTTTCTGTGTTAAATTTGAGTAAATGTAGACCCTCAATTGATTTGATGCACGGCACGTTGAGCAGGAGTCCCCTCAGATTTCTTCTTCGGGTGCAGTGGATGTTGCTTGAGCTTCAGTGTGCTGTTGTCTACGCTTTCGCCCAGGGCCGCCTGGCTCCACATCTGACAAGTGTGTCCATGTGTTAATGACTTCACCTTGTGTTAAATACTTCTACCGAGGCAATTAGAGACACATGGAAGGCATTTGCTACAAGTGCTGCCCACTGCTGCAGCTCTGTTTGAATGAATAATGAAGAGGAATAAAATCACGGCAAAAAGTGGAAACATATGACAAGGGTGTCGGAGTCAGCCACAGTGTAATGTGATTTTGTTTAAAAATGTATCTCTATTGCCTTTGACCACAAACAAGCAGGGTCAGCGGTCCTGTAAGTGTCTGAAATGCCCGTTTCAACAAGAAGGTTTTCCTCTCTCTGTGTGTTGTTCCTGGGGCAACACTTTAACTAATGTAGTCATTTATTGATGATTGGTGCTGGGATTACAATAAAACACTGTTAACTGCCATAGTATATACTTTATGCTTTAAAGGAACTAATTGTATTTTTTTTTTTTTGTTTTGTTTTTTGATGAGATTTAAATGAGAAGATAGATATCACTGTCATGTCTGTGTGATAATTATGCAACAGTTAGCGTAGCTTCATGAACAGGAAGTAACTGCTCCCAGTTCCAGATTAAACCCTCAAATGTAAATAACAGCGGGGCGTCGTGTGGTGTAGTGGTCTAAGCAGATGCCCCATGTGTAGAGGCTACAGTCCTCGCTGCAGTTGGCCCCGGTTCAAGTCCTGCATCGGACGGCCTTTACTGCATGTCATTCCCCCTCTCTCTGCCTCCCCATTTCCTGTTTCTCTCCACTATCCTGTCCAATAAAGGCACAAAAGCCCCAAAAAATATATACTTCAAATGTAAATGACAGCCAGGCTAGTGGGGCAGAATTAAGATAAGTTGTCATTCATTTGCAGATCATAGTGAAGGATGAGGGAGTTCAGGTACCTGGGTGCTGTGGTAGTTTCTCACTCTGTCAGTGAGAAATGGTGACTTCAAGTTAATGTAAGCAGCAGCAGGGAGCCAGTTGGCAGTAATTAAAATAATGGAGTGACATGAGCTATATCTTTTGGATTTACAGAGGTCATACTGTGCATCCTGGCAGCCCTGCCAGAGAGGTATTACAGGTGTCAGGGTGAGAGAAGTTCATATTCAGTCAGACAGGGCCTGATCTTTCTGATGTGTTACGAATAATCAGCTGACTACACAGGTCCATTACAGCAGACAAAAACTTAAAACTTAAAATAACAGCTGGTGAGAGGAAAAGCAGCAAGACTTTCTTTCTTCCCTTTATTAATAAAATCGATTATGAACAGTACATAAATATGTTGGGATTATTCTTGACTATAAAAATGATTAATAAAT
>NW_019525516.1:1113026-1150356 GCF_002814215.2 Seriola lalandi dorsalis
GTCCTGTAAGTGTCTGAAATGCCCGTTTCAACAAGAAGGTTTTCCTCTCTCTGTGTGTTGTTCCTGGGGCAACACTTTAACTAATGTAGTCATTTATTGATGATTGGTGCTGGGATTACAATAAAACACTGTTAACTGCCATAGTATATACTTTATGCTTTAAAGGAACTAATTGTATTTTTTTTTTTTGTTTTGTTTTTTGATGAGATTTAAATGAGAAGATAGATATCACTGTCATGTCTGTGTGATAATTATGCAACAGTTAGCTTAGCTTCATGAACAGGAAGTAACTGCTCCCAGTCAAAAAATAGTTCCAGATTAAACCCTCAAATGTAAATGACAGCCAGGCTAGTGGGGCAGAATTAGGATAAGTTGTCATTCATTTGCAGATCATAGTGAAGGATGAGGGAGTTCAGGTACCTGGGTGCTGTGGTAGTTTCTCACTCTGTGAGAAATGGTGACTTCAAGTTAATGTAAGCAGCAGCAGGGAGCCAGTTGGCAGTAATTAAAATAATGGAGTGACATGAGCTATATCTTTTGGATTTACAGAGGTCATACTGTGCATCCTGGCAGCCCTGCCAGAGAGGTATTACAGGTGTCAGGGTGAGAGAAGTTCATATTCAGTCAGACAGGGCCTGATCTTTCTGATGTGTTACGAATAATCAGCTGACTACACAGGTCCATTACAGCAGACAAAAACTTAAAACTTAAAATAACAGCTGGTGAGAGGAAAAGCAGCAAGACTTTCTTTCTTCCCTTTATTAATAAAATCGATTATGAACAGTACATAAATATGTTGGGATTATTCTTGACTATAAAAATGATTAATAAATAAACTTGTAACTGGCTGCATTGCGTGTGTGGCGGCTGCGTCGCTGATGTAGTACAAGCTTGCACACGTCTGTGTTGCTACTGAAAGTTGTCGGTCATTTGTAATGTTGCTGGTATGATGTCATTATGACTGTCAGCAGGTCTTTTTTTTTGTCTATTTTTGCATCACAAATTAAAAATAGGCACCGAAATCTCTAGAAACACACAATGCAGGCGTGACACACCCCTCTTACGCACGTGTCGCTCCACTGCTAATATACATAGTACTTTATTTCATGACTGAATGTTGCACGTTTATCCTGTTAACGTTTTATGTCAAAGTCATTGAACATCCTCCTCATCTTTTCAAACTCTTTAACAGTGTTTTCACACTGCGAGGCAGAATCTGTGATGCAGTCTATGGACTTTTCATGTTTCTTTGGAGTGATTCGTGTGATATTGATAAGTAAGTCTAACAGTTCTCCCACTTGCTTCTCCATGATTACAGTCACACCCATAACTTCCCTGCTCTGTTCTGCCAGGTCAGCTGTTTGTCTAAGAAGACATTGAAGTAGTTCTGTTGTCGACAGACTTATTGCTGCCTGTGCTTTTGTTTTTGTCATTAATGGAGAAGATCTTTCCTCCAGCTCCTCAGACACCTGCTTTATTCTTTCCAGGACATACTTCTGTTGCTCAGTGATTGTCATGAATTCGTTCACCATCTCCTCCACTTTTACTATAGTTACTTTCTCTGCCCTTTCCTTGCTCACATTAGCTCCAATAACAGTAACTGTACCTCCACCAAATAGAGTTCCACCAAATACTGCCAGTATTTTTCCTACGTGTCCTGCGAATAAAGATGCAGTTAAACCCATGATTCCAAATACTCCAAAAACAGCTCCGTAGGATCTGGTTGCATTTGTGTCATCCTGCATCTTTGTTACTTCTTCAGATATTTCCCCAAGGTTGCTTGCAATGGCACGCATTCTTTCTTCTTTTTCTTCATACAGTTCAATAAATTGTCTCCCAGTGTCACGTAGTCTGTTTAGTAGATCAGACATATGAGGTGGTAGATCCCTGTTCATTTTCCAGAAGGATTTCAATCAATTAAATCTGAGTTAACAGGCTCGAATGCAAAGTCTCTTACAAAGCTATACTCAGTGACCCTCTGTTAAAAGAAGCTGATGTTTCAGTCCAGTTCCTGTTTTGTGTTGCTTGTCTTCCAGAGCTTTACAGTTCCTGCCTGAAAGTTGTAAAAAAAAAGAAAAAGAAAAAAAGGGTTTATTAGTTAGACTTTCACAGAGGTACAACTGTTGCTTTTAATATAATACAACACAATTCAACAGCAATGTAAATCACTGACAGCAGCAGAACTGACATAACTGATCTTGACAACAATTAGCAAAAACATTATGACAACTCATAGATGAGGTGTACCTTGATTTTCTTGTAACAACAGTACGTATCAAGATAAGTGATGTATTAGATGGTAAGTGACTGTGTTGGATGTAGGAGAAAGTGATTGTTGTATAAGGACCTGAGCAGGTTTTACAAGGGCAATGACAAGGGCGTAGGTTTGCATATTGACGGTAGGGACATGTCCCTACCAATATTTTGGAGGACAGATTGTCCTTACCAGTATTTGAGTGAACTCGTTGGCACTATGTTTGGAGTGAAGTCATATTAGAGCAATCCGATGCGGGCCCGGCTCTAAGCATGGGCACGGTATCGTTGTTTTTTCAACCGATAATCGATAAAAAATGTATTCATTTTAAAATGCACTCCTTTGGCTCTGGTGCAGCTGCTTGTCTCTGATCTGTAGTTTCCACTCTGTGAATTGGCGCAATGTCCCGCCCACAGCACCATCTGATTGGTTAAACGTCACAGACGATAGCCTATCACGCTGAACGCTGCTGTGTACACAAAACGTCACAGACTAGAGCGGCTCCGGTTTAGGAGCGGGGGTGTGTGTTGAAGGTAAGACAGTAGATAAACATCACAGTCCTCTACATTTACAATTTACAACAACATCACACTCTCATCTCAACATCACTCAGATTCATCTGTTGGTTCAAAACGCACCGAGCAAGAGAGAGAGAGGGAAGCTGGCGCTAACTGCTAAGCTAAAGTAGCGAATCTGAATAGCATGTAAATTACTGCTAAATTAGTGAAAGTCGCTAAATGGAGCAGAGAGCTCTGGGTGCTGGAGCAGAACTAGCGTAAGTTTAAATGTACATCAGGTAGAAAGTCAATGTGATGCAGAAAACAGCACCGTTAAATGTGTTCAGACAGAGCAGCAGTAAACTCAACTAGTAACAGAAACTCCACAGACTGGAGGTGAGACGCTACACCGACGTCAGCACGTCAGTGCGTCAATGGTCACTAACTACTGTAACTGAAAACATTTTGTGACGAAGTAAAATCATTATGTAAAACTGTGGTCAGATAAAAGTACAAAGTAAGTAAGAAAAAAAAATCTCTGAGTAAATGTGTTCTTTTTAAGGGGAGAGATAAAACATCTTATATGGGGATAATAATATGTGATAAAACTATTAAATTAAAAGAACATCTTCAGGCTGCAGTTCACAGATGAGGACAGCATCGGAATCAACCAATTAATTCCAGTCAGGCACTTTGCAGCCTGTGTACTGCACAGTGTTTGGGATTGGTTCAGAGATCATGGTCAAGAATTCAAGGAGTTGTCCTGCCGTTCAAATCCCTCAGATCTCAAAGCGATCGAGCATCTGTGGGATGTGCTGGAGCAACAAGTCAGATCCACACGACTTAAAGGATCTGCTGGTAATGTCGCCCACAGGGCCTCTTCATTTTGGTGCTGTTTTGGCAGCACATTGACTAAAAAATAAAAAATAAATAAAACCAATAAAATAAAAATGTGTGATGAGGAACAACACATAATTACAGTTTCAGTTTCAGTCTACACTAGAACTTTGTTACTCCAGGAAATCTTTTATTTTCCAGTCTTAAGTTAGACCCTTAAAAGTTAAAAGTTTGTTGGGTATAGATAGTCCTCCTCTTCTGTGGTTTAATGTACTAAAAGACACACATCTACATTTGGACAATGGGCGTTTGGTCTCTGCGCTACTTTGGTTCTGATTATGGATTAAGCTTGTCTTCTGTGTCTTCCTCTACAGTTACATAAGCTAGACCACATGAGCACTTGATCCTGGTCATGCAAATAATAGTTCCTCTTAATTTGATTATTGGATATCATTGTGTTGTAGCACAGTGTGAGTGGTTAGTGAGTTTTTCCAAAACTTTAATTGTGTATGTTGTGAGTCAGTCTTGAACGTAGCTATATTTATACACTAGTCTGAAAACATTTCAGCATGTTGCCCCAGTACTGTATACCACAGTCTCAAGTGCACTCAGTTTTGACATCCTGTCATTTTTAAAAAAAATCCTTATGAACACAGTGGCAACTGCTCCAAAGTAACTGAAAGCTATATTTAGCATTTAAAGTGATAGTTTGGGTTATTTGACATTGGGTTGTGTGAGGTATTTATCTATAGTCAGTGTATCACCTGCAGTAGATTCAGATCAGCGTGTTGCCAGTTTGGAGACGCAGCCGGGAACACCTGCATCGAAGCTGAGTGATGAGCTGCTGTGGACGGTGTCAGCAAAAAAAAAAAAAAGCTAACATCAGTTTAAGTGTATGCTATACTTTGAATATTTTCTCTGTTTTATCTTGCAGCCAAACAGCCCTTTCCTTTGGAACTACAGTTTGTGAACCGTTGAACTTACCGTGTTACCACGCACAAGCGCACCTCAATAAAAAACATCAAAATGTACATTTGACAGTAAAGTGAGCTGAAAATGAGAGGGTTTAAAAGAGAGAGACACACTAAATGAAAGAAAATGACAGACATCCATTAGGGATGACAGAAAGGTTGTGAGTGAGACAGAGAGAAAACAGAGCGAGACATAGAAAACTGAAGATATGCAGTAAAGCAGCCGGGTTTGTGTAAGCCTCCATCGCCATACTTCAGACAGGAGCTTTAGATTAATACTCAGCAGAGCCATTATGACGACGAGAGGATATTCTCCTCAGTTCCAATAGAGCTGATCAGACTAGGAGTTTATGTGCTGGTCAGGTTGGGGAGACTAGAGGACTTCCTGCTTCAGCTCGCAATGAATGAAGAATTGGCTTGCATGTCGATATATCATTTTCATGTTGGAAGCGAAAAAAACACTAAGAGAAAAAACGTTAAATTTACTCTCTTTTCAACCAAACAAAAAACAAGTACATCACTGAACTATGGACAGAGAAAATGAAACTATCTGTATGTGTAAATACTAAGAATAAATCGGAAAGTAATGCATATGTCATGTCTGAAATCACTCCCTACTCCCTCTATAGTCCACTATATAGTGACTTTACCATTTTGTAGTGCTGTCCGAATGTGTAGTAAGAGTTATTATACCCTATATAGTGGACTCATAGTATCCCATAATGCTTCATGAAAAGTAGTGTACAACCGATGGTCACTAACCAAGCTATATACACTATCGCACTCTCGCTGAAAGACAGAAAAACTGCCGAGAAATTACCTGTGTAGTGTTTTTCATTTTATCGATGAAGTGAAGCTCGCTCTCACAAGGCGTGTGGCTCAGGGACTGAGGGCCAGGTTGCCGTGCTCCGGGCCGACGCATGACTCTCAGTGGGCGTGGAGGTCAAAGTGAAAGGAAAAGGAAGAGACGAACACCGCCGGGCAGAACGCTGAGAACAGTGCTGGGCACGAGGTGCAGTCTTCACCACTGTGCATGCGTTAGGGATAAACCCAATAGTAACCGGTCTAAGAGGGCGAAACCTTATTGCACAATAAACCCAGAAGAAGAGGAGGCTGAAGATGATTGTGAATAACTTCTCATCTCCTCTACGTTCTTTACATTTATTTACAATTTTTTTTCTTAGCGGGTTTTAGCTTTCCGTTTTTGCAGTGTTGAATTTGTTTATCCAGTATCTGAATTCAATCTTTCATCTCGTTCAAATAGCAGTTTTAATTTGGAGAAACACAGAGAACATTTAGTCTTGGCTCGAACTCCAGAGGCAGTGATATTGTATGTGGCTGTGGACCAGTTATTTATTTATTTTCTTTAACATTACATTTCCCTCCTGTCGGCGTGGCGACCTCACGTTTCTGTCATTAAGTCAGCCAGACGCTACTTCATCTGGCAAATGATTGTGGTTTAGATGATATTCCTGATCGCTGAAACCTCCGTGTTCATTTGTCTGATATGTGAAATAGAAAGTTCCGTATATAAAATACCTGTTCCTAATTATACTGTTTGTTATCATGTTCCACCACCTGCATGGTGGCATTCATTTAGGAACACATTCATATTTGATTGCATAAGTGTTTCTACCTCAGTGAATGTGTAGCTCTGCATGCGTATGTGCAGTCCTGGGGTTCTTTGTTTTTGTATTTAGTCTACGTTTCTGTTGCTAGGCGCTCATTGCTCTAGGTTTTTATATTGTTGATTCCTTTTTGGTGAAACATTGTAGGTGGAACCGTGTTCATGACCCAGTTCCCCTTCTGGAAATACCATACTTCCTGTTTGTCCGAGGACCACTCCTCCCTCCCCAGAGAAAAAACAATATACTAGAGTGTTGACAACAGCAAATGTTTCAGTGCCAGTGTGTTCAGCCAGCCTGGTGCCGGTGATGAAGGAGGGATGGAGGCCAACAGTGAGTAAATCGGTGGCAGGAGGATGAAAGCTTTGATAAACTCACTGTACGTTACCTGCCCAGCACCAGATGGCAGACAGACAAAGTTAGCGACTAGCTGGTGAATAGTGGAGCATTTAGCAGCTACAGAGCCAAAACTGACTAAAGCAGAGCTTAAATGAGTCAATATTACACTTTAGGTGGCCATAAACAAAAACTGCATCATGTTTGCTGAATGTGCAAACGCCATCTTGATAAGGTGACAATATGGCAAGGATGTATTTTTAGCTTCTGCCCCCATGTGCAGAAGAAGAAATATGAAGTTCTCTTTTTATTTTGCAGTGAGACAGATGAAGAAGTTTCATGTTAAACAGAGAAATGGAGGAAGGGGATGTGCTGAAGGTACAGGAGGTGAGCAGGAGGGAGATTTCTGTACTTCTCTCTCGCTGTTTTAAATTGTGCAGCAACATCCCGTGGCTCCTGTAGCTCCACTGATGTAGATTAAGGTGGACTGGCCAAATAGACTGAGGTAGCCCAGTTGTTGTAGCTATGGCTCCAGTGGCTCCAGGGAGCCAGGCACATGGAGTAGCAAAGGGTAATGTTTGTTTGTTAATGCCATATGTTCTGTACCACTGTGTGTGTGTGTGTGTGTGCGTGGATATTATATATATGTTCACGTGTGTGTAAGCATGCATGTGTGTCAAGTTTCCACATGAAGCGAAGGTTTATGTTATTTAAATTGGCTCATACATCATATTACCAGCCCATTATGACTGAGCTCTGCTATCTGAACCACGCATCTCCTGCTTTCTTTTTGTCTTCTTTATTTACATAAACTGGTCTCTGGTTTTTGAAAAAATGTAGATCACAAATGGTGCGAGGAAAAGCTGGAGCTTTGCCTATCTGCTCCAATTTGTTCTTTCCGTTTTCTTCCCTGCAATAATAAAAGCATCTGAGACTCGAAGTTGGAGGAAAACACAGGAAAAAAGCTTTACTCAGTTTCTGTCTTTCAACAGTCTTATTAAAATCTGACCAAACCCACAGTGGATCAAACCTTCATGCTGGGGTACACTGCAGATTACAAACCCTATAGTACAGATTTAGGCCACGGATCTAAAGCCAACATTGCTTGTGCCTTTATATAGGTCCACTGGAGGCAGCTGAAATACTTTTTATTTCATATTGCAGGTTTAAACTATTGGTGATACGATAAAATACAATCCAGGAAGTCCAGTTGGAGTAAGAGATTAATGTGTTTAAAGGTTTCTCAGATGCCAAAACACTGCACTACTCTCGGCACTTATCACAACATCAACAGTTTTGTCACTAAGACCGTGACGTAAACAGCAGGAGTACAGTGTTCACACCACAAGGTAATCCTGGTTCATCTTCTTTTCTGGATGACCCAGCATTGTGTTGTAGAAGTTTCAACCCGCTGCGTCATTAGACGGGCTCAACTGAAATGAATGAGAGGGCTGTGAGTTTTCACGCAGGGCTACTGTCGGTCCGAACGCTGCCTTAGGGAAAGAGTTATAATTAGTGCAATAGAGAAACCGAGGCAGCGTCTTTCCAAATTTGACTTCAACCCCACTTTCCTCCATTTGTATCTGCCTAATATAATAATTTTTTCCTTGCATTAGCACTAACAACATATTTTAGTCCACCTTTTAATGAGGTGAAGAAGTAGAAGATAGAGTAGAGAGTAAATAGAGAGTAAATACTGAATTAGTGCTTAAAGCAGTTGCGCTGAGCTACTTTATCTAATGTTGTACTTATGGTTTTCATCATCTCTTCGAAACAAGAGATAAAGTTATGGAATATTAGTTTCAGGTGATTAAACACAAGTGAACGGATCACATGTCTTTGTATCTGAAAACCGGGACGTGCTGCTCGTGACCCTGGGGTGTCAGAGCTTATTTGTTAACATTGTCAAATTGTCCTTGAGCAAAACCTTGGTGCACTACATCATTCTTTTCATGTCATCTTGAATAAAACTATAAAGACTATGCAAAAATGTAATACATAAAGTTCTGATGGCGGAGGATAAAGAAACCCTAGACGCTGATTTGTGGTCAGTTTTTCTGCTTTCTCCACTGATGGTCTAGGATTGGGATTTGGGTTCGGGAACCTGATCCAGGTCTGTTGCTCCCGTCTGAGAGGAGAGCGGCATATGGAATTCATCCACCACATACATCCATTTTTCATCATCACCCTCCTCTCCTTTCTCCATTGTTGTGCTGAGTTTCTAATGGGACTCTGGTTGACCAGCCAAATGCTCTGCAGTCCTTCATCCTCTTCATCCCCTCCCACCGACGAGGTCCGGGAATGGCTTCTGTCTTTTAAAGTGTCTTTAAACTACAACAGGTCATAGCTTTAAGAGAAAGCGTCTTGAAAAATCAATCTTTACCACAAAGACCAGTCCACAGACCACTCACTAACTGGTCCAGACCACTGAGGGGGTGACCAGTGGTCTGTTTTTGCGACCACGGTCAGATGACTCTGATTTGTCAGATATACACTATTAATAGTGAACCGCACCTCACTGTCCTCAGCATCACCACTCTGCATTTTACACAATTACACAGCTTTACATTTCATACATGTAGTATCATCTGCAATCTTTATTTCAGGAAATTGCTACCCACTAAATTGATTTCTGTTTTACAGAATCTTTACACACTGAGTACAATCGTGTGAAAGGGTGTAAACTACTGGATTCTTATATAGGAAGCATTGTTAAATACCTGAAGGTGATTATTTTGAACAATCATTTCATGCAGAGCATTAAGCTCTTGACATTATCAACCTATATGGGAACATATGAAGTTTATTGGTTAATTTAATAAAAAATATATGGTTGAAGAAGAGTTGGTTAGTTACAATACAAGAACATAAGAAGTTAAATATTTCTTTTATGTAAGTTTTCCCTCTTCAGACAAAGGATAAAAAAACAAAACAAAAAGGAAAATCATGGCCAAAGCTCTTTACCTCTCTGGCTTTTCGCTCTGGGCAGATTGTGGTTTTTGTTGCGCAGCCTCCATGAATAATCTGAGACAGGCCTCATTTATAAATAAGTGCCTCAATTGCTTGGAGCTTGAAGATACTGTATGTGTGTGTGTGTGGACACTCGTTGTTGGAGGGATTTATAAAGTGTTTATATAAAGTGTGAGTGGGGCAGATGATGCCAAATGTAGAAAAGGATCTTGAGTTTCAACCAAAATGCTTGTTTGAGGAGAAGCTGATAACAGTTCGGTTTTACTGCAATTACATTTAATTAATGACCAAAAAATCTGCCGCCACTGCCAACCCCCGTTTTTTATAGTAACACACTCGTGCACATGTATAGACACACATGGGTTGGGGCTGAGGTGTGAGGCCTGGCTTTGGAACAGCTACTGCTATTTGACTTCTTCGTTAATGGATAATTACATTGTAGGAATGTTTATCACCGCTCCATTTGCCGAGCAGCTCAAATCAAGTTCCCCCTCTGTCAAAACTCCAATGATTGTCTATCACTGAGCTTATTTAAACATTTACAAAGTGTCCAAACTTACAACAAGGTCTGCAAGATATCTGAATCTACACAACTGCTTTACCGACAAACAATGGCTGAAAAATGACCCTGGGTGCTTAGATTTATGTTTTCAGACTTTTTACAAATGACATCACAGCTTGAGTTAACAGAGGCAAGAGAAGGAAACTCAAAAATGTACAAGACGTACAAATATTTTTCAGTGTCAGAAGTCACTATCCCAACAATCAAACTAATTTCACCTCTTCCAGTGTGTGTCGTAATTGTTTGAAGCATAAAGCGAAGTTGTATCTGTGGCTCAATGGTGTTTGATGTGAAATCATTTGTCGGCCTTATTGGTAGCTGTATTGATAGTAGGTGTGGCATAGACTAAAGATTGGCAGGGATACTCATGGTTTTTGGTGACCAGTCGTTTCTCCGCCAAACACTCAGTGACCAGTTGTGTCAGTGACTCCCATGTATACTGTGCTGTCAGCTGACAGGAGGTTATAGGTTTCTCCTGAGAGTACTGAATTGAGTAAGGGTGCACTTTGTTGCTTATGAATTAAACTTTTAATAGTTTAAAATTAAGTTTATGTTACGCCTTCTTTCAAGTAATATAGTCTGGTTTTAAAGTTCGGCGTTGTGCGCAGTAAAAATGTGGATGTTCATTGACTTTGACTTAGGAGTTGAGTAGGTTTTCTTCTAACCTAAAGATGATAGTTAGGACTTATAGTCAGGGAGTGGTGAGACACTGAGAGCACTCAGCTGAACTCGGCTCTCTATTTCAACCCAGGCCTCTTTATATCAAACTAAATAGTTTTTTTTTATGACCGTAATCAGCTGATTATGACAGGCACTGATAAATATAAAGAGAGGCTTTGTAGGCCTACACGTAACTCATATTACTGCCTCCATTTCCTCATAGCTTCTCTGCTGTGGCTTGTTCCTGCCAAATCAGTGGCAGTAAGGGAATGCAAATCAGGAGCCTGCATCAACACTGTCAGCCAGTGTAACACTAAGGTCACTTGGCGCTTGGCTGGTCTGCTGTATTTTAGAGATGCTGAACTTCAAACTATAATTCTCACTAGCTGATGATGGTGTGGTGCAAAACAGCAATGGCTGAGATTTGTCGTTTTTCAACAGCTTTTTGCGAGGAAACAGCTTGGTAGTCTCAGACGTTGGACTCCCACTAGCACGTGGCCTTATACTTTCAACTGGAAAATAAAAATCATCTGATCAGGACTGTAATTTAATGCAGTGCAATGCAAATCTGATGCTCGAGCCAAAAGGAATCTTTTATAGTCAAGTTCAGCCAAATCATTATGTTGAGAAATCTTGCTAAAACAGAAAATGAGGATGGTGCAGTGGTGATCCTAAACTCTGAGGGGCCCCAGGCAAAGAAGCACATCAAGGACCCCCCCCCGCATGCAGTCTATCTTTAGGTGCTCCAATTTAAAGATGTTTCCCTGAATGCCTCACATGCAGTCAGTGGGTAGTCTAGCTGCAGCACACATCAGGTGCCCCGCTTATGAAGGTTTTGGGGCAACAGCAGTGCACTGTATACTGTCTTTATGGGAGGGTTAAGGGCGTTGTAGGACAGTGTCATTTGAATACCAAATGCATTTATCAGTTACTTCCTCATTTTATTTTTTTAATTGGGAGTTAATCAAAGCAGGATAATAACTCCTTTGATGATGGAAGGGACAGAGTGAGAGACACAGACAATAAACATAGACTGAGCCAGTAGGGGAGACATGGTGAGACAGACAGATGAGTAGAAAGTGAGAGTCCTGTCTGTATGATGAATATCTGTGGAATTTCTCTCCCTGTCGGTGCGGACTAATTGATGCCAAAAGTGAAAGCTGAGCTGGACTGAAAGACAGCTCAAATACAGGTAGAGAGACAGAGTCAAGCAGAGAGGGACAAGTCTGGGTTACATCATTGTTTTATCGATTTAACAGATCTCACTGATGGCTGATGGTCTGACACCTGTTGGTTTGTCTGGAAAATATGTGGACAGATTTGTGGACAAACTCAAGGTTTTTCATTCAACTAGTTAGCAGCTAAAGTGGTACAAGCATATTTTGTCTTTGTATTTTGTACATGGTCCCAGTTTTAAAAAATCGCTTTTCGCTGTTCATCATTTAACATTGAAAATAATTTTTTATGATGCAAATTTCTTAATACTCTTCCCTTTATTTAGTATCCACCTAAAAAAAAAAGAGTTTACTGGGGTCATCAGTGTGTTGCTGAAGCTGGTCCAAGACAAACAGAGGAGCCAGGGGCCCCACAGTGTGGACGTCCCATAGCAGGACAGCAGTCTTGTTATTTTAACGTCTACTTCACTTGTGTTTATGACTGTGCTCGCGTATTTATGGTATGGAGCTGTGCTTATGTTGGTTCCTCAGAGTGCTGGTCGATCCAGTGATACACCACGGTTGCAGCTTCTGTGATTTGTTCCAAAAATGCAGCCTGAAGCCAGTTTTCATCACTAGTTCTGTGTGTTCTTGCAGATATCCTGCCCTTGCCAAATCAGTGGGTTTCTTTGGGTCCCGAGTCCAAAGAATTCTGCATCCAGCCGCACCAGTCAGCAAACTATATGCAAGTCAATTGTGGTGTGCTGCCTGAGTTTGAAACACATGATTTAAGACACGTAAACATTTACACAGGACCACATCTGTATGCTGGGGCTCAACCTTAAAGCTGCATTAATCAATATTTTATATTGACAATAGATCCTCAGACAATTATCACCCAATCTGCAATTCCCCTCAGCTCTCCTGAGCTGCTCAGCCTCTTTTAGATCATTGTTGTTTTTGTGGCTTGAAAACTCTGCGAACCTGCTTTCCAGCAGCAGCAGACTGTTTTTATTGAAGAAGCTCAAACCCGTTGTGCACGACCAGCTCAGCACTGAAAGTGAAGGTCAGATCTATACACCTGGTGAACGCGGCGGTTCATTTAGAATCTTTTCATATTAAAGACATACTGCTTCTTGCAGTGTTTGCATGGGACATAAATCATGAGTTTCAGTTCCCAGGGATACTGAGCTCCATGAATGCAGCATTTTGCCCCGAGCTTAAGGAAGTGGCATCTTTAAAAAAAGATGATGTCGAGGAAGACAACCAGCTGCTCTCTGACAGTTGTGTACAAACTAAAGGGTCTTTGAAGACCGGGCTTTTGAAGGCACAATCTGTAATCCATGTGTAAAGGGAAATCCAGATTTTTCATCAATTAATATGTATATTTAATATGCAGGACACTTTCATGAGGCTTAAGATACCAAAAACAACACATTTTCCACAACCACTTCAAACCTATCAAGATCTTTTAAAGTCATAAAAAAATGAAGAACAAAGACAAAAAGGAATACAAAAAAAAAACTGTCAAATATAATCAGCTGATTTTATCTTTCTCTGTATAATTTGGCAAAGAGAGGAACAGCTTGTGTGTGTGTGTGTGTGTGTGTGTGTGTGTGTGTGTGTGTGTGTGTGTGTGTGTGTGTGTGTAAAGCCTGGGGAGGATTCATTCCCCTTAAAATAACCAACATTTGATTTTCCAAAGGTTCAAAATGCCAGGATTTATCCAAATGATATCCTATTACGCCGTTGGCTTTAACATCCAAGCTTGGCTGAAAGTACAGAGTGCCTGCCCACCGCTTACTCTCGGTTTTGTTAAAACGCAAAAAAAAAAAATGCCAAGAACAATATAAACAAACTGTACAAGTTTCTTGAATTCATTTTCAAAATCATGTATCTCAGGGACAGTTTCGGAGCATGTGTGCTCGTTCCTCTTCACACAAAACCGTATAATGTATTACCATAGTCATATTCTACACCAGTGTCATTTAACTCCACAGTTGATGAAGTATAATGTAATAAATAAATAAATAAGTAAAATTGATTCATCATCCATCATGAGCTCCAAGGAATAATAGATATCTATCTGAGAAATAATTAATTCCATTCTTTTAACAAAAATCTGCAAAAC
This sequence comes from Seriola lalandi dorsalis, assembly GCF_002814215.2. Lineage (NCBI taxonomy): Eukaryota > Metazoa > Chordata > Actinopteri > Carangiformes > Carangidae > Seriola > Seriola lalandi. The sequence goes on from NW_019525516.1 coordinate 1,127,024, forward strand.
CTTTTGTCAGCTTTTTGTTGATAGCTCCAAGCACAACATGAAGAAATGATTTGATTGCTTTTTATTTGTCTTAAAGGAGCTATTTGTAAGGTTTGCTATTGCTACATAGCCAGTGTTAGCATGAACTGTTTACTTACCAGTCTAGAAGAAACGTTGTTTCAGAAGTTCAGTATCAAACTTTATTGCTTTACTGGCCAAGAGCTGTCGCCAGCAGTGGAAAGCAACGCCAATGTTAACTCTCGTCTCTGTCACGTCTTTTCTTCTCCTGAAGTTAGCACGCTCACCAGCTAGCCGCGGCACATCTCGTCAGATTCCCGTAGCAACTCACTGCAGCCTCCAGTCTGACCTGAAGCCATAGCACTCTCTCCTAAAAAAGGCCACTGAATGATGGTTTCTTAGAAGCAACTGGCTCAAGGGAATCGTGAATCTTAGATTAATAATGTTTTTCTTTGAGTGACTTAATTTGAGAGAGAAATAGTCACTAATTCGCGCCCATGCTTAATGAACATTTTATCCTTGTTACTGGCAAAGCTTCATATTCCACAGTTAAGATTTCAAAATAAAGTCATTTTTGACTAAAATGATCTATTGTGTGATGTACTTGACACCATTAACTTAGCTGGTAGCCCCATTAAGTGTCTCCACAATGGCTGCCGGTTACTGCAGGTCCTGCTGAATGATAACAGCTCTTCTTATGCAAGACAATGTCACACTGAACTCCACTGAGTTTCTACCACATCATTTTCTCTCTCGGTCTCTCGCTCTCTGTTTCTAATTTCTGGCATCTCTTGTCGTCTGTCAGTGTGAAATTCCCTGAAGGTTTGGCAGAATTCGTGAAATTTCTCCCATCAGACATCTGCTCCAGGGTTCCTCTGCAGTTTTGTCTGGCAGGAGATTTGAGCACTGCTGCTGCTCTGTTCCAACTACTGGGAGAGAAAACTCAGGCGGCTCAGTTTTCTGATTGCTCTTATCCACAACGATTTACAATGAGTGTAATGGCACAAAACGCTCCAGTTTATTTTTTGAACATGGTTAACGGTGAGACTTCAATAGAAAGCCGATGTGCGGCGAGAGTAGCAGAATGTGCTCTTTTAGCTTTTTTATCCCCTGAAATATCAAATATAATTAATTATTTTTACATTTAGACGGAAAATATGAGATATGAAAGTGATTAGATATACAATTAATGATCCAATTACAGGGGCGGTCAGGGCAGAGGTGGATTTGATTCAGAGAGTAAAGTGCAGATGTTTGGTGTGTGTTGAAGTTGTTGAAGCATCACTCATGACATTTTCTCCAAGAATGTCTGCGGAAAACTCATGAATAATTAATAAGCTTATGTGGCTTAGTGCTGCATCGAGAATCACAAGGAAGAAGAAATATCTAATGTTATCTTGATCTTAATGGCAGATGCGTTGTGCAGGATGTGATACATGTTTTCAGTTGGTTTGGCGTAAACAGAAGTGGAAAATACTGTGAGCGGTCGCAGCCTTTCAAAGGAGCAACACACGTCCTTTTTTATATCTTGGAGGATATTCTGGGTGTGTGTGTGTGTGTAAACTAGTCAGCAGGCAGTGAATCACTACAAAATGAATGAAATGGGTTTGGGGCAGCGATTAGCTTAGTGACTCAGTGGGCACTGGTGCACTGATGAGTAAGTCACATGTTTCCAAAGCGGTAAATTATATTGATGTAAAGACCAACATCATAAAGCCTGAGTTGAGCCAGGGCACTGACGTCAAGTTTGCATTGGCTGACTGGAATCAGGTGTTTCATACATGCTTCACAATCATTGGCTCATTCACAGCTGTGCGGCCAGTAACGCCCAATCACATTACTACAGGTAAACACATCTAACTGTATAACCGTTTGCTATTAATGTTTAGTTCCTTGAGTGGTGATATAAAAAGCAATGAAAAATGTCTATATGCTTTGTGTATTGACATTTTTGAGGTCAATCAGCTCCTCGTGTCTCATTCTACAACAACAGTTTGAAGGAAATAGGGATGTTTGTGACTTTATAGCTATCAAACTTAAAATATAAAACCAGTAGAGAAACAAATTCAACATCCTGAGAGGGATCCTTGAGATCATTCTTGTTCTTGGGATCCTGAACTCTGATGGGTTCCATCCATTCCCATCATTCCTTGCAACACGCAATCCACACAGGCAGACATTCTGCATACACATACAGTATGAATTACATCAGCACAGACACAAACACAGACATTCCCCCTGCAATGCTGTATCCTATCCGTGCTGGACTGGGACAACAAAAGAAAAAACGACCATGGTATTTTGGCCCAGACCGACCCACCGCAGTCGATCACACGCCACCCAATTCATGTTCCTCTGAATCTAATAACGGTGATTTGAACAGAAAACAGAAGGCCTGGAGGCTGTACGTGAAATGTAATTGTTTTCATAAATTTAAATTGTACTATTAGTTTACTGATAGCACACAGTTCATGGTTCGTGTTAAGCCAGTGTTACCTCACTTTCAGCGTCTCCCTAAACAAGTTGCAAGACATAGCTGAACAAATTGTAGCCTCAACTACTTTCTGACATTAAGGTTTAATGTTTCAACTTCTCAAACATCCTGGTAGCAAAACATAAAAAACCCCCCAAACAATACAAAACAAAGCAAACACCACACTGCCCCTTTTTTTATTTTTAAATTGGAGGCTTGAACAAAAAAGGGAGCGTGGTGCACTTTGCGTTTTGCAACCTGAAGCGCTCTCATAAAGTAGCAAGCTAGCCAGACTGAAGCAGAGCAAAGCGTACAGAATTTGTTTTATTTTTAATGTTATCAACATAACTGCAAACGCCAGCTATAGTAAGTTCCATTTTATCAAGGGGGAGCTTAATGGATTCCTGGACTCCAGCGCAGAGTAGCCTGATGCCAATCGTCATCATCTCTCGTTACATTTGGGCAACAAGCCCAGTGTTAATAAATTCAACTCTACCTCCGCTCTCGCCCTCATCTCTGTCCCTCTTCTGTAGCCGCCACCGCCATCATTGGCTACGGCTGCTGAATAAAGTCCTGCAGAAAACATATCAGTACGTTTTGCATATCTGGCAGCATCTGCCTGAAGGGCTTGTCTGTTTCTGGCCTGCAATTTCTCTACACCTCCGTTGCGTTTTGTCTTATCCATTTTGGCGCTCTCTCTCTCTCTTTTTTTTTTTTTTTTGCAGATGCACTGTTTAATAAAGGCACTGATCCCAAAGGGGGAGGGGTTTAAAGATGTGATTGGGTCAGTCCAGAGGAAAACCGATGCGCTGATCTACCTGGGCTGAAAAAGTGCTCGGCTTGACGGATGTCCAATCCAGCTCTGCATCGTATTGAGTTGTGAGCGTTTGTGTGTATGTCTGCAGGCTGCATGGTTTCTGCTGTTTGTGCTATATAACTTCATACAGAGGTTTATTATCTTTTAGTTTTGTCTCTATCTTTCGTTGGATCACCGCTGCGACTGTTGCAGATGTTGCACGATCATTTAATTTTCAGATTCTTGAATCTAATCCTTCGCAGTGAAGATTAAATTAAGATTTGTTTCTTGTTCTCTTGGTCTCATAATATTGTTAAAAATATGCACTGATTTAAAAAACATGGCCAGGTGGTGGTGTGTTTAAGTGTTGATGAAAAGCACTGACAACCAAGTCGTGTTGGCTTTCAAGCAGCTACAGCTTTATGTAACTCAAGAGGCTATCGCATTCATGTGATCCTGTTCATAGAGTCTGTGTTTACTTATTGTCTAGGTTTCACTTTCTGATAATATAATCTAGCTTTCGAATGCAATACTGGTCAGAAAAACAAAAGGAAAAGACATTTAAAAATTGGTAGACAGTAACACAATTATTTACATATTTCTGATTCTCTTAAACTCCTTTTATTTTCTTTTTCAGATGTCTCTTCGCTGTCAGGTGTACGAGTCTGGCAGAGAACTGGCCTGTGATAGTTCCTGTGCTGATACATATAATGTGTGTTATGGGCCTTCAGGACCTAAAGTCTGTAATCTGTTAAAGTGTCCAGCTGCCTCTTACAGCCAGCGGCACCGAAGAGGGGAGAGGTAATGCTTTTTCCATCACAACAGTCGTCACGATTGTGGTCAAATACTTTCTCTCCTGAAGTCTTGGAATATTCTGTGCGACTGTCATCAATTTGCCTTTGTGTCAACAATCATACAGGTAGAAATTCATGGGAAAAAGAGTCCAATTAGTACACTGAAAGTAATTATAAAATGACCAAATTTCTTGTATTTTTGTGGGTATTTTGGCAGCGGTGCATGAAATACAGCACATCAGCCATATTCCTGCCACTACCGCTGGCTACTGATGCGAATGTGAGCACTGTTAAAGTCAGTGGAGGAAACTTTAATGCATGCATTTACATATATTTATATTAATCTAGTAGTAAAATAACAGTTGTAATGATTTAGTATGGCCTGACCGATGCTGGATTTTTAAGCTGATATTGATATTTGTGATTAAAAAAAAGTAAGCTAATACTGGCTGATACAGACCTCGATCAAACTTTTTAATAAAACACTAATCTGCTTAAAATTATATTATTTCCTTAAAAGAGACTTTGCACTGCTTTATCTGTGAGTGACGTACAATTCTAACATTAACTGTGATTTCTTTAATAAACTTGCAGAGGAGGATGAACTTGCTCTCAGTCTGCTACAGCTCCACAAGCTTCCACCAATGAAGTGGAGCAACCTGAGTAACCTGGGAGGCAACGCTCTGGTGCAAAAAAAAAGAAGCAAACAAACATTTGATTTTGAAAAGGGAGGGGGGAAATATTCCTGTTTCTGCATTTGGTTAAATTCCTTTAGCTGTAATGTAAGATCTCCAAACAGGGAATCATTCAGTCTTTTTTTGTCTCCCTGTTTACTTCACGGTCACATCTGTTCCCTGTCATCTTGATTCCTTGTAGTCAGCATTTCTACTGAAAATACAGCTTTCCTATTCCTTTCTGTAACTGTTATAGTAAGGTAATGTTAGCTGAGTCTTCCCTTAAACTGCATGAGGAGTTGGAGTGTAGCGGTAGGTGTCGGCAGGTGGTAATTTTCCAAATGATTGGAGGTTTTTTATGACAGACCACTAAAGAGAAACACACTAGAATACAAACAGATAAAACAGCTTTAGGTTGTAACAAGTTTTTCATACTCTTTGAATCTTATTAAATTACTCCTGAGATATACATCTACACTGGTGATTATCAAACTTAAGTTTTTCATTCAAATATCACATCCACAATGTCAAATGTCATATTTAAAAACTAAAGCTGCATTTCCCAATCTGACCTGATGGAGACAGTAAAGGACCATGTAAAAGCCCAGGTTTCTGCTCAGCAGTAAGAGATGTGTGCCCCAGCACGTCCGATACAGGAAGGAGTTCATTACAGGCAATAAATTAAAAAAAAAAAAAAAGTATTGACACCATATGCTCTGTATTTCTCTGCTGCTCTTTTCCTCTGCTTCACGCCTTTGGCAAAATTTCACGTCTTCAGAAATGTGCAACAGGTACCGACTGGTGTTCAGTTCCTGCAGCAATACATGGCCTTTTGAAGGAACTGAATCCTACAGTTGTTACACAAGGCCTCTGAACATCGTTCTCCACATGAGTGGGATGAGATGAAATTCCCCCTGTGATCCACATTATCAGCTCATCGTTTAACTTATTTACCCCTGAGGAACAGACGAGCACTGGAAAGTAAGATAATGTGTGTGTGTGTGTGTGTGTGTGTGTCAGCCAATAGCGCCTAGATAAGATCCCACTCACCACATAAACACACATGTGCCATTTAAGTAGGAAGCATGTTTACTGCTTCATACTGTTCGGAACAGAAAGCTCAGACAGAGCTGCCATATGTTCAGGAACTATATAGATGGTAAAAACACATTTAAAAAAGAAAAAACTTCATACAAGTAAGAACTTTATAAAGAAGTTGTGAACTGTTCTCTATGTAGAAAACAGATGTGGGTAACTAAACAAGAACTTTAGTGTCATGATACCCAAATGCTTGAGAAGTAGTTGAAAGAATTAGCTCCTGAAAGTTACAGCGAGCTCCTCTGTAGAAAACGTGAAACGATAGCAGCATATTCACTGACTTCATTTTAAATACTACTAGATAATGTTACTGTTCTGCTTTTATAGAAAGATCCTTTTAGCCTGTCTTGGAAAAACTATCATGACAGTGACATAATAATGACAGCTACTGTACGTGTATATTGCCCTATCATCTTCCACCGTCTCTGCGCAGTTACGTCGACTGTAACGCTGTTTGGACATGATGTGTCATTCTTTCAGGCTGTGCTCGAGCTTTCCATTCGTTCTCGCCAGCAAAGTCAGAGTCCAGTGCATCTTCGTCTGGCTGAGTCTCTCAGATCTAAGCTCAGATGCATAAAAGTGCAAACTGAACCGAGAAAGTGGCACTTTTTTTTGTTTATAGCACATTTCTTCTGTTTGTCAGCGGCATGTTTTAGCCACCACAGCTAGCTGCCCTGCGGATGGCAGCGTCCACCACTTTAGTCCAGGCTGAATTATCTCAAGAACTATTGGAGCGGTTGCAATGACATTTTGTACAGGCATTCATGGTGCCCAGAGGATTAATTATAATGACTGATTTGTGTTTTGCATGAATTGTCTCAACAATGACTGGATGCATTGGCATGAAATTTGGATCAGACATTCATATTTCCCTCCCGAGTGAGTAGTTCTAATGTTGGTGAACTGTCCAATACTTTGATTTATGACTTAACACAATCCTATGAATCTTAGCTGTGCTTTTATTTTTTTTAGTGCTAATGAGCAAATGTTAGCATTGGAACACATTTAACGAAGGTGACCATCATCAACATGATGCACAGTGTCTATTGCACAGGAGGCGCCGTGTGACCAGCGCGTTAGCAGAGCGTCAGCAGCAGCTCTGGTGCTACACAGGAGGTGTTCACAGTAACTGCACACGCATGTTTCGGACAGTCTGAAACCAATACGTAGTCACTGTGATGTAGAGATGAAGTGTGAAAATACACTTTGGGTTGTGTTTTGCCGTTTTAAAGAATATCAGTGCTGGATAGTGGTATTAAGGAACCAAAAATCATCCTACCATCATTAAAGATACAGTTCATTGTTCACTGTCAACAGTTTTCATAGGGACTATTTCTTTGGCAGAAGGTAATTTCTAATGAAAACTGTTCAAAGTGAGGTTTTGAGTTAAGTAACAGGAACACAATCTCCAGAAAAAGATTATTTTCTGGTCCTGTTAGAGCCGAAAATTAAATTAGTTTGGGTGAACTAACCCTTTAGGCTTCTCTTTCTGTAGTAGCGTTGCCTCTGTCTCCTTCTCTCCATCTCTTTGCTCCTCTCTCACACTCACACCCACCGTCAGTCCCTGCCCTCATCAGTTACAGTACATGATCTCAGGGATTATCAGCCAGCAACACTTGGCGCTTGTTAATGATGTCATCATTAGCTCCCCGTGGGGACGTTGAGGTCAGCCGAGGAATGATAAAGGGCTTTTAGTTAAACACCAGAATCGTGTTGTTAACCCCGAAATTGGTAGTACAAACAAGATTACTGTGTTTTTGGAGGAAGTCAGTCTTCGGAGACTTGGCTGTGGTACTGAGTGCTGTTCCAAGAATCTGGGTTTCTGTGGGTGGGAAAAGGAAGATGGGCACAATGTGGGAGGTTCAAACAAAATACTGTCTGAGAAGAAACGAGACAGTGAGATTACATTTTGCATTGCACATTTAGGATTTTGTCAGTCAAAATGTGGAGCTGTGGTTTCTTCCTTCTGAAACTGTGGACAGCCTTGTCGCCTGTCACTGTACTGCAGTGCAGCTACTCATGGTTACACACTTCAAATGTACTCAACATTAATGCAAAAATATGCAGCATGGATTAAGTGTATGACCCAGTGTTGACATCCAAGCAGAACACTGACACATTTATTTTGTTTTCCAGCTTTTTCCATTTCAGTTGTCCAATTTATTTCACCCCTCTTGCTTTGTTGTTGATTGTGTTGATAAGAAACCCCCGACTTCGCTTGATCGCTGCTACAGGAAAATCATTACTGGATCATTTGTGACTGTGTTGTCCAGGTTGCCGTCTGTTTTTGAGTTCAAACACACTTACAGAATATACCACAAAGTTGTACATTTGAATTGACCAAATACAGTAGTATAGTTCATCTTGTGATAAAGGCAGGCCTGGCTGCAGAACAAAGGGACTTAAGATGTATCTAAAATTAGTGGGGGTGTGTTAATGCAGATTGTCTGTCTAGTACATTTATGCATGTAAATGATATGATAATGATATGATAATGTTATTTGGACAATTAGCAAACACTAGCAGACAGAAGCTGTCCAGCTGCAATGCTTTTGCACCTCCATAGAAACGGGTCTAGATAAAGGTAAAGTTTAAAGATTTTTTAGGTAATCCCTTTATTTCTTTTTTTGTCAAGTGTTAAATGAGAAGCTCAAGACCACTCTCATGTGGTGGAGTTGGGATGAGCAACTAGCATAGCTTAGCATAAAGACTTTATGCTAGCTAAGCAGTCTTTATGCTAAGCTAGGTTCGCATCGCTACGCCTACCTACACCTAAGATCACTAGTATAAAAGCTGTATCTTGTTCTTTTTCTGTACACAAACAGAAATGGAAAAATAACATTATTTGTGGATTTAAGGCTATTTCTTGACGAACTAAAATCCTGTGCAGTGTCCCTTTAAGTGTCCATTAAATTAACGGTTTAACATTTATTTTTGAGTGAGCTTTAGAGGTTTTATAGGCACATTTTCCTATTTTGGACAGAGCCAGAAGAGCTGTTTTCCTGCTATTTGCAGTTATGCTAGACTAACCGCTTTGTGGTTTCAATGGCTCGTCTCAACACACAGACTTGAAGGTGGTATCAATCTTTTCATCTGACTCTTCGCAAATATGCGTTTCCCAAAATGTGAAACTGCAAAATGATTCACACCCAGTGCATTTGTGAATTTCCGTAGAAACTGGCACCTGAAATGTAATATGTTTCATATGGAAACCTGTTCTGTGATTGTCCCAGGTTATTGGAACCTTGGACTGCTTCTTGAAAACACTTTTCAAAGGCGAAATGCACTTTCACTGTAAAGTAATTGTAAAGCATGTGAGTCTTTCGTCTAAATATAGTGCACAGGTGTATTGCTGTTCCCGTATCTATGTATCCAATGAGTGGGGAAGCCCCGGTCTGAGCTAATGACTGCTGTTGATCAGCTGTTCCCCTGAGTCAGCACGTAATCCCCCTCAGCTAGAGCAGATGACTGACACTTCAGCACCTTCCCTCCAACCCCCCCACACCTCACACCCACTACTCCAGCCCCTCCAGGTGTGTAACATAGCTTTAATTTAATGTGTGTGTGTGTGGACATAGATGACCCTCGCAGCTGCAGTGTCACTGACATCAGCACTGCAGCTTTTGGAAGACCCCTCTAATTAGACCTGGGTGCCCTGTCATCACATGCTGCTGTTATCCCCCAAGCAGCTGGCTCACACACACACACACACACACACACACACATAGACACGCACTCATAGACACACACAGGTGCTCCCACCCACACAGGTGTCCAGAGACAAATATCATAGCAACCTTTTGGGAAGCAGAACAAGACAAGACACAACATAAAACAACAAATGTAGCAACTAAAAAAAGCAGCCAACGATATAAATGCTATAAAAGTTAAAAACTTAGATTAATCGTAACAAGAGACGCACCAATCCAACTTTTTCCATTACAAGTGATTTTGTTTTCCCAAATTTAATTTGATAACCTCTCTGAGTGGAACTACGTAGTATTTTATGTGTAAGATAAAGTGAGGCTGAAAACACATCAGTTATCAGCTAATAGAACTGATGGTATACACCGATGTCTTTGTCGCTAAAAGGTTGTTATTAATGCAACATGTAATAATACTGTATGAGTCGTGCTGTTGGCAGCAGGGACGGCTTTTCTGAATGCTGTGGTTGATGTAATGTAATCGTTTTTATACAGTAAAACAACTTCCGTATTTGTACTTTTTGTTCAGGTTTCGATGCCATTAGTGGCACAATGTCACGTTGACCAATGATTTTCTCTGTTTAAAGGACCCATATTTTACACTTTATATTTATAGTTTAAAGAAACAAAAACCATCTCAATGTAGTTTTACATCTCCTCTCTCAGGCTTGTCTCTGGAGCCTCTCTTCTGATTGGCTGACTGTTTTATGAGTGATTGAATAAAGATATAGCAGATTTCAGGTAAACACTCAGAGAAATCAAATCCTGCAAGGTTGGATGGTGGGCTTTGTTGTGACATCACAAAGTTACAGAAGTCCTGACAGATTGTTTTTAGGGCTCAGTGTCTGAATACAAGCTGTGTTATTTTCTCTGTGGACTGAGCGCTTTGATACTTTCACAGTATTAATATAGACATAGAGATCTCACTGTATACAATATGGGACCTTAAAGGAGATGGGTGATGCTGTTTATTTTTATTTTCCTATCATTTCTGCATCTAAACCAAGCTAAACCACGTGTAGCCGTAGCCTGGGTAACAGCCAGTTGCTAACACATCGGTGGGTGACTAACCTGGCAGGATGCTGACTGTGGCAGCTGGTAGTGATTCAGCAACACGGAGCATTTAAAAAACGGTTTGAGCTTTCGAAAACCACACGGACCGAATGTGTTAACTGTGTTCTGGGCAATGGGCTCTCCTCAAGCCAAATAGCTTCAAGATTACAAGCGTCACAGCACAATTCTTCAGAGGTCTTCAAAGGAGAGAAATTGGCAGTTTTGTTCAAGAGCTCAACAAAAGCTTTATTACCGAACAATGTTTTACACAGTCACACAAGGTAATTTGGAAGGAAGTGCAAAAAAATACAGGGATGCAGGAATGGAATTGCAAATTAATTTGGTCTTTGTTATCATTCTCTGCTCACCTGGATTAGATCTTAGATGAATTCTACAATATAAACTGTAATACAGAATACCAATTTGTGCTGTAATGGATGGGGATTTAAATGTTTCAGGATTATTATGAAGTACATAAAACATCCTGGCCATTCCTCCCTTGTAACTTGCACACTTTTTGTATGAAAAGTTCGAGTCAACCCGCCCACCCTGTCAAACCCAGGCTGTATATAGACACAAATTACTGCCTATTGCTAATTTCCCTTGTAATTACAGGTTCGGCTCCGCTCTAGAATTCACTGATTATCCTGAGCAACACAAACCAGAGCTGTCAGAGTGTCAAAAGAGGGAATTTCCCAGGTTGAATTCCATTGAAAAAGTTTCAACGTTAAGAGTAAGACGCAGAGAGAGACAGACACAGAAAAAAATAGCTAAATATGGATTTTTTTTTTTCTTTGGATGACTGTTCGTATGCACTCTAGGATGTAACATGAGTCTTCAACCAGTGTGAGCTGACAATGACATGAAAAAGATGGCATGTCCATGTTTTTGTACCTGCACTTTCTCCAGTTGTACCATTAAATTTCAGTATTTTTTAATGGGATCCAGACTGGAATTGGGCTTTAAAAAAATAAAAATAATAAAATAAAATATATGACTGTACAAAGCTTTGTGTTGGTCATAGTGATAAGAAAATATATGAAGGGTAGAAAAAAAAAAGATGTTTCATGTGTCATGTAAAAACGCAGCCAAAGGGAGACGGAGGAAAACAATGAGAAAAGAGGGAGTTTCCTCTGACACAGGTTACCCTTCCTCTCGCTGCTGTGTTGACTTATCTCAGAGGTGAGTTGTGAAATTGAGAGGTGTCCTTTGACATCCATCTGGATCTGCTTGCCCCGACAAGTAGCCACCTGTGACCTGTGTGAACCTGTAGTAGCCTGAGCTGGAGACAGAGGGCCGACTCACACAGGGGCAGCCACTGAGGAAGCCCGTCTTAATGCAATACTTCAATTCTCAAACACCATATGTATATGTTGAACTCACTTGAGTGGGATTATGTCCTTGGTTTTTATTACTCAGCATCACAATGCTCACAATTTATTCATGATCATTTATTTCATAATGTCTTTTTTATTTATTTAGTACCGGGACATTATGATTTCATATGGGACGAGTTGGGGAGCAAGTAAGAGATACACTCTGCAGTTGAGTACATCATAAGTCAACACACTTATGCATCTGGTATATTCAAATGAACTGTAATGCATCCACCTCTGCATATACTAATGCAAAAACTACAAAGTACAACATATGTAAATAAATCAAACACCTTATCTCATGATAAACAGCAAAATAGTGCATTGCAGGGGATACAACATTTAAAAGTATAAGTGATATAAACACGGCACACAGACATCAGTGACGACAGTATAAGCATGTTGTGCCCCAGGTCCAACTTCTTTTCTTGTTCATATGGATAATGTGACCTGTGCTGTGTCACAAACCATGACAGGGGGTGTCAGACCCGATTAAATTACGTGTCAATTTAATTGGTGTGTGGTGAGTAAAATCAGTAACCATTTATATTAAGGCAGATGTCCTTTTTACATTTGTACCCTGTAGTTATTCTTAACTTTATTGCATTGAGGTGCATTTTTGTAATTTTCACAAACCACAGGAGCTTGAGGCCAGATGTTGCTGCACCCCTTGTAAACTTGCACACTCTGCCATTGAGATAAACTTCTGTACTTATTCTTTACTGCTTTTATCCTGCCTTTATATCTTCATTGTTATCCAGTAAAAATACATTTTCGTAGTAATGTCAGACTCCAGTGTCTGTTGATTTTTTGATTCCTTACGGGGTGTGCAGCGTAAATGTTCATCTTGCACTACACTATTTAGCTTGAAACTAAATGTGTTGTGTCACTTTTGGTTTAAAATTGAACCTGTGCCCAGACACCAAGGTGGAATGACAAGTAAATTTCAGCTGAACCGCGCTGTGTGACTCCTCCAGTGACTTCATCTTAATGTGGCACGGTGTGTGCATGTGTGCCACCGTGGCATATCAACCAGTTGTAAATCTGCAATCAGCTCTAAACCCACAAAAGCGATCTAAAATGCAGTCTGTGCCTTTTTCTCTCTCGCTTGTTTATGAAGAAATTAGTCTAATTACGCATAAATAGAAAATGGCTTTGGTGAATTTACCTCATTTTGTTTGTCTAAATGGGCCTTGTTATGGCTTTACGTAAGCAGCACAGACCAGGGGCTGATCCGTAACTCAAATGATGTTATCAAACATGTGCTGCCCAGGTTTCACTGTAGCTGCATGAGTGTGGACGGAGGAACAGAGATGAAAACAAAAAAGGAAAGCCACAGAGAAAAAGGAAAGTAAGGGGATAATGAAGGACAGTAGTCGGATCCATAGCTCCATGGATTTTAGTGTACCTTAATTTGGCGACCGACCGCATTTCTTCATTTCTCTAGCTGTGCTTCATGGGAATTGTCACCAAGGCTTGACCGCACCATTGTCCAATCAGATTGCTTGGCTAAAACTACCCACTGTATAATTACATTTACATTCTGACCAGTCGCGGGTCAGTCCTTGCCCAGCCAGGGCTGCATATTCCACATCCACGCCTTCCCTCTTCATGCTCTGTGGGCAGACATGTAGATAGCCCAGATAGAAGGATATGACATTTATACAGTCCTGGGTCTCAAGCCATTATAAATAAAATTATGTCACGGTCAACTGTGCGCTATCTGATTCTGAGTAATGGTAAAAAATCCCCTCCTACGTATGCTAATGCTGTTTTTGCAGCCCCTGTTGGGAGAGACACCGCAGACATGCCAAGAAGTTCAGAGCTTGAGAAAGCGAGTGGGCGAGGCAAGTGGTTGATGTTTTTCCAGTAAAATATTAAAGAATTAGCTGAGAAGGCACTTAAAATGCACACAGACAACATATTTTAATGTTTCCATTTTGCTTGAATTTGGTATTCTACTATATATTCATCCAAGGGGAATATTCTCTGACCATAAGGGCAGGGGGCCAACACCACTGGAGTGGACAGACTGAAGACAGAATCCACCGTATCATTTTAAGGACTGTGCAACTGGGGCGGCATTTGGCTCAGGGCGTTCGTTAATTGTAGGGTTGGTGGCTTGGTGGCTATTTCTCCCTGTCCACATGTCCAAATGTTATTGAGCAATGTGACCCAAACTGACCTACTCAGGTTGAAAAAGCTCGATATAAATTCCGTCCATTTACCAATTTAAAGACTAATTTAACAGCAGACAGAAAAGCAAAGTTTCACTGCCTTCTCTTGTGTGGATGGGCGGGGTCATAAAGGGGCTTTGTTGCCACCTGTAACCACACCCACACACAGTGATGTAACAAGGCCCTGGAGTACGCATAATCATCACAGTGAAACCACTGAAGGGCAGCAAAAACAAGATTTTGGGGGGTTTAAGATACTCTTTCTGTTCTTTTCATTTCTTGACCAACGTTGGTATATGATGTCATTACCTGTAGAGAAGGGGATATCTGTAAGAGCTAGACAAGGTCATACTGTGTGTAGATATTTTCAGAACCTACAATAGTGTTTGATAGCACTCAGTAAACCTTAAACCTGCAATAACCGTTTTTTTTGGCCATTTGGGGGCAGCGTAAACAACTTGTGAACACCATGTCACATGACATATCTTCACCTTTTAAGTTGAAACGATGGACTCATTAGAAAACAGTTGCCTATTTACATATCCAGCAGTTACGGAGCAACATTATCAGTCACTGGAAGGTGTATTTGTGGCTATCCACTCTCTAAAGTAATGTTTTGCCCATCCAAGCAGACACAGACAAAATTAGCATTCATCTGCAGTTGTCTTTCTGTCCATGTGACGGATGTAAGTCCAACATTCACTCTTTTTTATCTTTGCTTTTGGCTCTTTAGCTGCTTGGTTTGTTGGTTGGTCAGTTAGTTGAAATATATCAGCAGCCACTGGAGAGTTTAGCATGACATCAGGTGCAAGTATTTATGCTCTGAGGTCTGTGGTTTACTCAAAAACAATAGCACAGTAATCTGAAGTATTAACTACATCAAAATGGTTACAAAGAGTCATTCCAGGAATTGTAGGGAACTAGATGAAATAGATGAGCCAGAAGAAAGTCGGCTACAAGAATGACAAGAAAAACAACTCTGTCTACCAGTGTAAGAGTATGTGAGGGGGAGCTTTCCTTTGAGAATGGGATTTAAGCAAACCATCATATGAGGACAAGGGCTAGACAGAGAGCTGAGGTTGATGATGCAACCGCATCTTTGTTTTTAATCCTTGAAGTCAGACAGTTGGCCTTGGCCACTCTTAGTTAACATCTGAAAGGTACCACAAGAGATTCAGACATTCTCTTACCAAGTCTGAGCAAATAGGCCTGCAAGACGACAATATTTGTCTTCCAGCTGCAGATATCAATAAAATAACAGAGTCAACATACCTCTGGCTCCAGCAATGTCCAAAGATGGCTCATTCTGCTACACGCTTACATACACACAGGTGAAACAAACTGCCAAGAGACGGGACAACAGGACATATGACTTGTCTTTTCTAAACAGACACAGACACAGAGACAGATGTTCCAGGGGTATGAGCCGCTCCCGGGAGGTGGAAGTCAGTTAAACCGGACTATAAATCCAAAATACTTCTCATCTTCTATTTTAGGCCAGCAAACTGAGCAGTCATACCACCGGAGATGAAAGTATTTCTTTTAGCGGAGTTGGAGGGCAGAGAGCCGTCCCAGGACATGCCGGATTCAAGACATCACTTTAAAGTTTCAATAACAATATATACAATATCTGCCATCCATTAAAGCCCATTAAAGTTGAAAAAATAAACAAAAATCTGTTTTGAAAAAAAAAACCTTTTGAGAGAGGCGTGGGATGTGGGGAATGTGCTGGATGTGTGGGTGTTAATCCCATTTTGACATAAGCAAACAAAACCACACTGACATCACATTCTGATTTCAATAAAGCTAAAGTTCTGATTGGTGGACAGAAGTACCACTTGAGCCCCGCCCACTTCCCACCCAGAAAGAAAAATCACAAACATAATATCAAACCTACAGTACGTAGCACAGTTAGGACATTCTGTTGCTTCACACTTAAAGGGGCTTAACGGTTTTCTTGCCAGGAGCAGGTGGTGGTGATTGTCGCTTGAGAAGATCTTCGACCATCGTTGCTTTTACAAGTTACGAGTTACAATAAGGCCTCTGAGCAGCGCTACATCTTCAGGGCAAACTGTAGGCTACAGTGAGTCGCTATTAGAAAGTGATCGGGCCAGGGCTAACTGGTTAGCGTGCTAACTGCAGTAGAAGAAAAGACAAGTTAAGATTTTGGTTGCTTTCCACCGCTGGAGACGGCTCTTGGTCAGTGAAAGGAATGAAGTTTGATGCTGAAAATTGCAATGTTTCTTCTATACAGGCAAGTAAACAGCTGTTGATGCTAACACTTGCTACGTAGCAATAACAACACTTACAAATAGCTCCTTTAACAGTTGACTGTGAGCGGACATCTGTTTATTTTCAGTGGTTGTGGGTCAAAACGGATGATTACTCCTTCTTTAAATGTCACTTCTTTTATATTTTAACACTCTTGCTTTCTTATAGCGTATGCACTAATCTTTCCCACACAAATCAAGCCAACAAGACGGCAAAGCCAGCAACAAGAAAACAGGGTGTCTGTTTTATGTTTTGCACTTTGGCACATTGGTAATTACATGTGAGTTTTACTGAAAAACTGAATCATTAGTGGCCAAATGCCATGAACACACACAGTCACTGGGGGGACCTGTATTTCATCACAAAAGGCCACAATTACCATGATTCCATAATATATTTAAGAAGATTTATTAAATGATGAACCGTGTTTAATCAATGACAAAGTAGCATAAAAGAAATCTCCCACATTGTACCTGCTTTTTTTCAGTATTGGGTCACACAGTATTCCTGGAGTGTATCATTTCTGTTGTTTTTTCATCCATTATCATCTTCTTCTGGAGGGTCCACTGTCCCTAGAGCCTAAACCTCATCGGTCACTGATCACCTTGCCATTGTGAAAGTGAATTTCTCATTTATTTCCTCTGTTTACTCGTCATCCAACGGTCTCGTCATCCAAGTTGGCCACGTACTGTAGTGGATGATATACTCACTCAGGGACCAGGGAAGTCATGTTGTTCCAGCACACACTCATGCAAATCGGATGCCCATGAAATCTGAGTGAATAAGTAATTTTCTACATTTGTCTGTAAAAAATTGATTTATTTTTGGTGATTTATATTTTAATGCCACAATTGAATCATTTATTAACTAAACAATTTGGGCATTAGAACATGTTTCACTGGCGCTCTGCCATCTTGGACTGAACCATCAGATCCGAGACTAACTCTTGTGTCACTGGGTCACTCCTGATTGGTGGTGGAGCTGGCCGCAGGCTTGGCATTGGTATCTCATTATTTCTAAATGGTGGAGCCAATGGTAGGCTCGAGCCACAGCAGAGGAACAATTAAAGGTCTGCAAAATCACAGAAGTAGAAGCAAAAATTTACATTGGGCAGGACTTTACTGCTGCACGGAGCAAAAAACTTAGCTGTAGCTATAATTTTTTTGACCAAGAAAAATTCATGTCTATTCATAATTGTTAGTGCTTTGGTATTTCCTTTCATGATTTTGCATGGTTATGTCGAGATGATGAGAAAGCATGAACTAAAATAGACATAAGCTCAATAAAATGACATCATAGCATTAACTCCACTGATGACAGCAGCTGTGTTATTCCCTTCAGGTGAAACAATTTAACAGTGATGTTTTAAAAGCCTGAAATTTATTTTTGTCCATTTTACACAGTCGTCTGTCACACATGCTCATGGCAGAGAAGTCTGTGTTCTGTCTGTGTTCTGCTAGAGAAATCTACCTGATTGTTTCTTGTTTGTTGTGTCTGCTATTTGAGGCACTGACGGACTGTAGCACTGGAATGAGAGACCTTTCCAAAAGGAGGTTGTTTGGTTGAAAGATTAACAGTTAGGTGGGAGGTTGGAGTGCCAGTTTGACTTTCAATACTTCTGAAAGAAGCTCAGCACCACAAAACGAATGACATGCCATCAACAATTCAGCTCATTTTTATAAATTCGGTAAGAAGTGAAAGTGGAGCAGAGATGCTGTGGAAAAGGAAACTTTTTACAAAAGGATCGGCTCTCTGTGTTTATTTGCCCTCTGACTCTGAAATTCAAGATCTCCGGAGAGTCTCACACGCTGAATCTGTAAATCCCCCATGAGTATTCACGGTGGTGTAAATTAGAGTTCAAAGTGAAAAAAAGGAACAAGCCACTCCTCCCCTGAAGCACCGTGGCTGTGTGGCTCTCATTAAATCCACACACACACTCAGATACACAGAATTTACATTTCCCTAAAGCGTTTGGCTCCTCACATGTTTGTCACTAACTAACAGACAAACAGTAATGCCAGAGGATCTGCTTGTCCTTAAGGGAGGTGTGTGTATGTGTGTCCTGCTGAGTGACCTGCTTAATAAAGATCCAAGTGTTGGAGAGGAACCACGACGGGACCCTCAGCGTAGTGCAAGTCCCAGCAGAACGGACTTGGCTGGGATTCAACACACCACAGAGAGCCCTGATGGCTGAGCGAGCAGGAACACTGAGTCTGTGTTATGGTGCGTGAGGGAAATAAATTCTGCTGTACAAACTTATTATTGTCTTGGTAATATTGTGAAAATCATCAAAGCTGCAAAAATTGTTTTTAATCAAATCTGCATGAGTGTCTGCAACAGAAATGTGACCACAGCTGCACTAATCAGTATTATTTAATATTACAAATGATTCAAAGGACTGTGTCTAATGCGAATGCAGAATTGAAACCCGACTTTTCAATGGCCCTCAGCTCTACAGAGCGTTTTAGTGTCCTTTAGTTCAGTGGTCCCCAACCTTTTTGAATTGTGACCCCTTAGAACAAAGGTTTGTGTGTCCACTTGTGTCGCCTCGTCACAGGTTATACATATATGCAAATGCATGGTGGCCGGATCCACCAAATATTCAGATTGATTTTTAGAGGCCTAATTATCCACTGATTCTCAAGCAAAAAATATACTAACTTTTGTGAAGCAGAAATGTGTTTTTTCTTTTTTAGTCTGCTTATCGATTTATTTAACAGCCCCCCATGGTCTGAACCCCCAGTTTGAGAACCACTGCTTTAGCTAATTTTTTTGTTATCCGGCTTGCAAATTAAACTCAGGAATTGGTAGAGACTAAAAAAGAGCTGAAATTAGAAACAGTTTGCTAGAACATTCTGTTAGCATAACAACTTAATGAGGTGATAATATGTCAATGTTGTGTTTACAGCTTATTCCTCTAACTCTTAATGACCAAAAACATTCCATTATTGCAGCTTTGATGTCTACAATTTGTGCCACCAGAGCACTGAGGTAAGTCTTACTGTAACAAAAGTTATGCTGGAATTAAGAAATGCTAATTATCAACTATTTTCCTAGGTTAAAATTGATTCATGCAACAAATTGTACAGTCAATCTTGTGTTTGTTTCATCTACAGTATCATATAGAGGACACAACAGTTGAAGTATTGGTCTGTAATGTTACTACTACAGTATATAACGAGGGGTCATTATATTTATGTGACAACAGATGTATTCAACATTCCTGTTGCATTTCAGTGATGATGAATGACATAAACAAGAGAGGTTGAGGGGAATGCTGATGTGAGAAAGATTTTTTTTAACAGTTGGGATGTGAAATTTGTGAGAGGTGTGAAGAATTTCTGGAAGAGCATCATTGAAATCTTCTCAGCAGCATTTTCCACATTGCTGATGCACGCTAAAACTTCAAAAACAAAATCTTGGATTTATCAAAAAAAAAAGAAAACGATGAAAAGAAAAAATAAGCTGTGTCTGACATCTCGATGATCCTTGCATAAAGCTTTCTAATATGGAGGGGCTGTGGTCCTTATAAGCAGTGCATATACACTCAGTCAGTCTGGCTCCGAGGTCTCGAGAGAATAGTTATCTTTTTATAAGAACATGTTTAAGTGCTTTGGTCTGGCCGAGTATGAGCTCATCCTGCAGATCTGAGTGCCTGGGAAGAGACGGGCTGGACGCACAGTGAATGTGCTTAGATTGGGTGAATGAGAAGCTGTGACAGCACTGATGTATGTGTGTGGCCCTGCTTTCATACTGCATGAGACGGAAGACAGTTCATTTCCTACAGAAGCTAAGCATCCAAGGAAACTTGCCAACAAGTTCGCTGGACTAAAAATCAGTCCTAAGAGAATGACTCAATCCACTTCTACGCTGTGTTCTTCATGTTCCAAATGATCATCACTTTGCAAATAAAGGTTTAAGAGGAGCGTGAACGTGGTATTCTTATATGATGTGGAGTGTTTTGAAACATACTGAACATAAAGATCATTTATAGTTTACTATTATTAGCAGAATAAGGTTTAAAACAGTATGACTGTCGACTGTCTATAGCTCCAAAACAAATAATAAATCAGTGATAACATGCTTCAACAAAGGATCTTTGTTGGGTGAAGAGAAACTGGAATGGCTGAGGTTCAAAGCTCATTCTTGACCTTGGGAGTCCATGACAACTGGGTAAACTCCATTTGATCCATGATCATTTGATATAATTGAAAGCAGTTCCAAAACTAAATGAACTAAATGACCCTTATTGTGAGACTGTTCTCTCAACCAGGGTGAAAAACATGTTATACCGTTGAATAAGAGCTACACACATTGAGAAATCATTGATGTGGTGGTTCAGTCAGATGTAATGTTATGGCCATATCAAGGTAATAAAACAACTTGTCTGCCTGTTAAAAACAACACAACTGTGGATATTGAATATCTTGCACCAAACAGTCAGCCAGAATAGGACCACACATCTGCTAATCTATTTGCAGTATAAATGGTTGTGAGAAAAAAAAATGAAATAGAAATAGGAAAAAAAATGCTCTCAAATGAATTGTGATGCACCCACAGTGGGTAGAAGGTGCTTGGTATCTAAGTATCCTCGGAAATATGTTCATATTGGATGATTCCACACTAAATGCAGGAAGCAGTGTGCCCTCGCTGGAAATTAAGGTGAGGAGATTGGGGGTGGTGGTGGGAGTGTAGGGAATCTGAGTCTCACACATGATCATAAATTCACACATGATCATTTTCAAAAGTGAAAATTAAAAAAACACTGTTGCACTGGGCTTAAAAACATTGTCACTGAATGTTAATCAGGGTTTTGCAGAAGTTTTCGATATCAACATTCTTGATAGGGTTGTTATGAAAGGATCCCTAAAAGTAATGAAAAGAAATTTTCAGGAATACACAATTACTATTTAAAAAATAGAGTGATTCATGAGTAATGCATGAACTGCAGCTCTTACAATGGCCACCACTGTATAGTATGTGTGTGCAGCATAGATGTGGTTTGAGACAGATATATATCCCTGGCAAGCCCAGTGCGTCCTCTTAATGCCAAGACCTTACAAGCACATAAAACAAAAGCTTCCATGTTTGGCCTCAGCACAGTGGGTCAGCAGGGGAATATCAGAGAGAGCAGCAGGGCTTTTTAATTATTTCCTTGGGAAAAGAGAGGAGGCGAGATGGAAAGAGGATCAGGGAGGAAGTGTAGTTATTTAGTGCGTTATGTATATGCTCTTCGTGTTTGTATGTGAAACTGAGCTCAGTGAAATACATCAGTATGGACACAGCGGGAGCGCTCTACGGCAAGTCGGAAGCTATGTTGGAGAGAGGGTTCAGAATGTGTTGTATGGCTTTGTGTGTGTGTGTGTGTTTCGACAAGTCCCAAATACATAAAAGTTAACCTTCTCATTTTTAAAAAATCTCTTTTATATTGTAATGCACATATATTTAAAAATATTTGCAAAAGATTTAAGTCATTTAGATTATTATTATTATATAGAAATTGTTTCTCACACAAAGCACAGCCTCCATCTGGATCCACAATAGTTTAGACTTTATTTTACTTTTATTTACGCCTTATTATATTGTGACCTTTTTGTGACATTTTTTATGCCTTAGTACACTATTTTTTTTATGACATTTTTTATGCCTTAGTACACTTTTTTTTTATGACATTTTTTATGGCTAACCATACTATGATGTTTTCATGACGTTTTAAATGCCTAACTATAGTAAGCCGGTTTGAATATGTTTTTTATGCGTTATTATAATATGACGTTTTAATGAAATTTTTTTACGCCTTACTAAAGTATGTAATTTTTATGCCATTTTTTGTGCCTTACTATACTGTGACGTTTTTATAAACTTTTATACCTTACTATACTATGACGTTCTTATGCCTTACAATATTATGTCGTTTTAATGACTTTTTATGCCTTAGTATACTATGACATTTTTTTTTACTTTTTATGCCTTACTATACTATGTCATTTTTGTGACATTTTATGTCTTATTATACAATGTCGTTTTTATGACTTTTTATGCTTTACTATACTAT
Organism: Seriola lalandi dorsalis; assembly: GCF_002814215.2. Classification (NCBI taxonomy): domain Eukaryota; kingdom Metazoa; phylum Chordata; class Actinopteri; order Carangiformes; family Carangidae; genus Seriola; species Seriola lalandi. The sequence continues at coordinate 1,149,492 of NW_019525516.1, forward strand.
GTTGTTTTTATGCCTTACCATACTATGCTGTTCTTATGCATTACTATACAATGACATTTTTATGACTTTTTATGCCTTACTATACTATGACGTTTTTGTGACATTTTTAATGCCTTACTATACTATGATCTTTGCATGACGTTTTTATGCCTTACTATACTGTGACGTTTTTTTTTACTTTTTATGCCTTATTATACTGTGACATTTTTTTTTACTTTTTATGCCTTACTTTACTATGTTGTTTTTGTGATTTTTTATGCATTAGTATACTGTGACGTTTTTATGAGCTTTTATGACTTACTATACTATGACGTTCTTATGCCTTACAATATTATGTCGTTTTAATAACTTTTTATTCCTTAGTATACTATGACATTTTTGAAAAACTTTTTATGCCTTACTATACTATATCGTTTTTATGACTTTTTATGCCTTACTATACTATGTCGTTTTTATGACTTATTATACCTTATTATACTGTGACGTTTTAATGCCTTACTCTACTGTGTTGTTTTGATGACTTTTTATGCCTTTCTATACAATGACATTTTTCTTTACGTTTTATGCCTTACTTTACTATGACATTCTTATGCCTTACTATACTATTACCTTTTTTTGACTTTTTATGCCTTGCTATACTATGCTGTTTTTATGCCTTAGTATACTATGACGTTTTTATGCCTTACTATACTATGTCGGTTTTATGACTTTTTATGACTTACTATACTATGATGTTTTTTTTACTTTTTATGCCTTACTATACTATGACGTTTTTATGCCTTACCATACTATGACGTTTTTTTTTACTTTTTATGCCTTACTATACTATGACGTATTTTTTACTTTTTATGCCTTACTATACTAT
>NW_019525516.1:1154223-1154594 GCF_002814215.2 Seriola lalandi dorsalis
GCCGTTTTTATGCCTTACTATACTATGATGTTTTTTTGACTTTTTATGCCTTGCTATACTATGCTGTTTTTTTGACTTTTTATGCCTTGCTATACTATGATGTTTTTTTGACTTTTTATGCCTCACTATACTATGTCGTTTTTATGCCTTAATATACTAAGATGTTTATATGCCTTAGTATACTATGACGTTTTTATAACTTTTTATGCCTCACTATACTATGACGTTTTTTTTTACTTTTTATGCCTTACTATACTATGACGTTTTTTTGACTTTTTATGCCTTACTATACTATGACGGTTTTATAACTTTTTATGCCTTAATATACTATGCCGTTTTTATGCCTTACTATACTATGATGTTTTTTTGAC
>NW_019525517.1:0-31584 GCF_002814215.2 Seriola lalandi dorsalis
GTATGGCATAAAAATGTCAAAAAAACATCATGCTATATTATGGCATAAAAGGCAATAAAAACAACATAGTATAATAAGGGTTTATACGTCATAGTATAGTATGGCATAAAAATGTCAAAAAAACATCATGCTATATTATGGCATAAAAGGCAATAAAAACAACATAGTATAGTAAGGGTTTAAACAACATAGTATAGTATTGCATAAAAATGTCAAAAAACGTTATACTATATTCAGGCATAAAAATGTCAAAAACTTCATAGTATATTCAGGCATAAAAATGTCAAAAAATCGTCATAGTATAGTAAGGCATAAAAATGTCAAAAAACGTCATAGTATATTCGGTCATAAAAATGTTAAAAAATCGTCATAGTATATTCAGGCATAAAAATGTCAAAAAACGTCATAGTATATTCGGTCATAAAAATGTTAAAAAATCGTCATAGTATATTCAGGCATAAAAATGTCAAAAAACGTCATAGTATATTCGGTCATAAAAATGTTAAAAAATCGTCATAGTATATTCAGGCATAAAAATGTCAAAAAACGTCATAGTATATTCAGGCATAAAAATGTCAAAAAAACGTCATAGTATAGTATTGCATAAAAATGTCATAAAACGTTATACTATATTCAGGCATAAAAATGTCAAAAACTTCATAGTATATTCAGGCATAAAAATGTCAAAAAACGTCATAGTATATTCAGGCATTAAAATGTCAAAAAAACATCATGGTATATTATGGCATAAAAGGCAATAAAAACAACATAGTATAGTAAGGGTTTAAACGACATAGTATAGTTAGGCATAAAAATGTCAAAAAACGTCATAGTATATTCGGGCATAAAAATGTAAAAAAAACGTCATAGTATAGTATGGCATAAAAATGTCAAAAAAACGTCATAGTATATTCGGGCATAAAAATGTCAAAAAAACGTCATAGTATAGTATGGCATAAAAATGTCAAAAAAACGTCATAGTATATTAGGGCATAAAAATGTCAAAAAAACGTCATAGTATAGTATGGCATAAAAATGTCAAAAAAACGTCATGGTATATTTTGGTATAAAAGGCAATAAAAACAACATGGTATAATAAGGGTTTATACGTCATAGTATAGTATTGCATAAAAATGTCAAAAAAACGTCATAGTATAGTATGGCATAAAAATGTAAAAAAAACATCATGCTATATTATGGCATAAAAGGCAATAAAAACATCATAGTATAGTAAGGGTTTAAACACCATAGTATAGTATGGCATAAAAATGTCAAAAAACATTATACTATATTCAGGCATAAAAATGTCAAAAACTTCATAGTATATACAGGCATAAAAATGTCAAAAAAACGTCATGGTATATTTTGGCATAAAAGGCAATAAAAACAACATAGTATAATAAGGGTTTATACGTCATATTATAGTATGGATTAAAAATGTCAAAAAACATCATGCTATATTATGGCATAAAAGGCAAAAAAAAACATATTATAGTAAGGGTTTAAACGACATAGTATAGTAAGGCATAAAAATGTCAAAAAACGTCATAGTATAGTATGGCATAAAAATGTCAAAAAACGTCATAGTATAGTATGGAATAAAAATTTTAAAAAACGTCATAGTATATTTAGGCAAAAAACATCATAAAAACGTCATAGTATAGTAAGGAATAAAGGGACAAAGTATAGTAAGGCATCAAAATGACCAAAAACGTCATAGTACAGTATGGCATAAAAATGTCAAAAAAACATCATGGTATATTATGGCATAAAAGGCAATAAAAACAACATAGTATAGTAAGAGTTTAAACAACATAGTATAGTAAGACATAAAAATGTCAAAAAACGTCATAGTATAGTAAGGCGTAAAAACGTCATAAAATGTCATAAAACTTCATAGTATAGTAATAAACGTTACTATACTATGACATTTTTACACCTTACTATAACATGACATTTTGTGACTTTTTATTAAGTTTTTACGCCTTACTATACTATGATGTTTTTACACCTTACTATACTATGACGTTTTATGACGTTTTATGACGTTTTATGACGTATTATGAAGTTTTTTACACCTTACTATACTATGACATTTTATGACACTTTTACACCTTACTATACCATGACATTTTATGACTTTTTTACGCCTTACTATACTATGACTTTTTATGATGTTTTATGAAGTTTTTATGCCTTACTATACTATGATATTTTCTGACGTTTTTATGCTTTACTATACTATGACCTTTTAAAAAGCTTTTAGACATTACTATACCATGACATTTTATGACGTTTTATGACGTTTTTAGGCCTTACTATACTATTGCGTTTTTAGGCCTTACTATACTATGACGTTTTATGACGCTTTTATGCCTTACTAAACTATGATGTTTTTACACCTTACTATATTTTGTCATTTTATGGCTTTTTAACATCGTCATAAAATGTCATGGTATAGTAAGGTGTAAAAACGTCATAGTATAGTAAGGTGTAAAAACATCTAAGGCCTAAAAACGTTTTAAAAGGTCATAGTATAGTAAAGCATGAAAACGCCAGAAGATGTCATAGTATAGTAAAGCATAAAAACAACATAGTATAGTAAGGCCTAAAAATGTCAAAGTTTAGTAAGGTGTTAAAAAGCCAGAAGACGTCATAGTATAGTAAGGTGTGAAAACATCATAAAATATCTTAGTATAGTAAGGTTTAAAAACATCATAGTATAGTAAGGCCTAAAAACATCATAAAATGCCATAAAACATCATAGCAAGGCATGAAAACATCATAAAAAAATCATTGTATAGTAAGTCATCAAAACGTCATAAAACCTAATAGTATAGTAAGGTGTAAAAAAGTCATAAAATGTCACAGTATAGTAAGGTATAAAAACACAATTAAACATCGCAGTATACTGAGGCATAAAAGCGTCAAAACACGTCATAATACAGTAAGCCGTAAAAAAGTCAGAAGACGATATAGTATAGTAAGACATAACAACAACATAAAACATTGTGGTATAACAAGGCATAAAAATGTCGTATAATAGTAAGTCGTAAAAATGTCAAAGAACATCATAGCATTGTAAAAAAAACGTTAAAAAACGTCATAATATTGTAAGATGTGAAAACATCATAGTATAGTACGCCATAAAAACGACAGTATAATAAGGTTTAAAAACATCAAAAAACGACACAGTATAGCAAGGCGTATAAAAGTCAGAAGACGACATGGTATAATAAGTTGTAAAAACGTCATAAGGCATCGTAATATAGTAAGGCATAATAACGTAATCAAACATCGTAATATAGTGAGTTATTAAGTGTCAAAAAACGTCGTTATATTGAATCAAGAACATCATTTTACACTATCCCATAAAAACATCAACATATCCTGAGTCAGTAATATTATATTATAATTTTATGTTTTACTTACCTTCATATTTACAAATCTACTTTGTTTGCTAAATTTAGACATATTTTCATTATTTCATACATAATAATTACATAATTACATAATCATTTAATATTTACATACCTAACCTTTGCACATACAAAAATACACACCTTCCATCTTTCACACATACACTGTCAGACGTTCACATTCACATACAGTCCATACATGCACTCCAACCTTCCTGCAGACATCCATACATTGATTTATTAATTCATTCACATCATCATACAAGGGGTTCAAGTGTCAGCTCCTCTAGTCCACATGTCCAAGTCTCCAAAGTCCTCCTGACGCTCTTCCATCAGAGCACGGATGTTTGTACGATCTATGAATGTGGAAAGTGTTATAAAGCACTTTTAGTCATTGATAAGACTCAAAAAGTTCTATAGTACTTACTTGCATTCATTTGGTAGAGTATATTCATTCATTCATTCATTCATACATACTTCATACAAACATTCACTCATTCAGTCACGCTTCCTTCTTATAAACATATGATATGGTATTATCAAAAGTAAATAAAATGTTCTGATCAGTTCACTTCATAAAGCTCCACTGAGACACACACACACACACACACACACACACACACACATTTTTATATGTGATAAGGAACATCAGTTCTTAATTTATCTTGCAGTCATGTTGTTGTGTTGCATCATGAAAAAAAACTGAGACAAAATGTCAGAGAGTCTCAGGCAGGAAATTTAAAAAGGTTTCATCATCTTTTAAATCCAACAAACTTCCCAAAACAATGCAGCTTTATTTGTTCAACACTTGAACTGCTTCACATCAGACATGAAATACATGAATCAGGACGTACAAGAAACAAGGCAATATAAGAATCACGAAATGTTTTTGATGTAATTCAGTTTTTAAATGTTTCAGGACTAGTCCAACCGGTCCAACCGGTCCAACCGGACCAACCGGTGCAACCGGACCAACCGGTCCAACCGGTCCAACCGGACCCAGACTGGTTTAATACGCAGAATGTCTTTTTTTGTAAGGGTAAAATATATTTCAAACATAAAACAAATACATTAAATGTGTGGATTACTGCACCTTTAAAATGTCCCAGAAAAAGACATAAAAGAACCTTTTTATTGTCTTCGGTTTAGCGGAGCAGCCGTGAGGTCAAAGGTCGTCAGTGTGAGGACTTCCTGCTCTGAGCTGAGAGCGTCCTCCTCCGCAGGTGAACGAGGATTTGTGGTTTTCAGCTGCACATTAAATATAGATGCAGCTGCTGGTTTTCGTTGTGACAGCCGTTAGAAAGCCGCTCTGAGTCAGATCACTTCCTGTTTGATCAGAGGTTTATTCAAAGTGTCGACAGCTCAGTTCAGTCAGAGTTCAGCTGATCCATCAGACCAAGAAACAAAGTGAATCTGAATCCTGATGGTTTGACTGAGCGACACACACAAGGTTTATTCCATCGTTGAGTTACGAGGAAATTTCACTCACGAACTGCAGAGTAAAAGTCACGAGAACATCGTGAACGTTTTATTTCAGTCAGGGATGGATCACTGAGGCTGATCACAAACCACCACAAACACACAGAATTACAACAGCAAGACGAGAAACAACCACTAACAGATTCACGACGACATCCACTAGAATTGTTTCATGTGTCTTTCAGTCTGGGGGGGTCGTGCTCCGGGAGGGTGGGGGGCGTTTACACGTCTGACTGGATATATAATGAAGAGTAGGAACTGTGGTATTCTGTATTTCTGATTCTATCACAGATGGATGAGGCGGTCGAGGTCGAGGTCGAGGGCGGGGTCAAGGTGACAGCTGACGGTTCACTGACGGCGAGGGTTTCCACGACGAGCAGGTCAGGTGACAAACAGTAATTGAGAGGCTTTAGAGTGAAGGGGAGGACAGATTGTTAGCGACGGGTAATTCACTCACAAATGAGTCAATGAAAAGCTATTTCATTCTGGTTGCCATGGCGCCCAGATGGGTAATGATTGAGCAGAGTGTTTGTGTGTGAGAGGTACAAACAGGAAATCAAAACAACACCACAGGTATCCGTCCGTCCCTCAGTCATTCGGTCTCCATGGATACTGCTGCCTCAGTGATGTGAGTCGGTTACACGCCTTTCTTCTCAGCACTGAGGGTCGCTGCTGACGGACAGGAGGGAGAGGTCAAAGGTCACAGGGAGAGTCACACACTGTCAGCTGCTGAATTCTGAGAATAAAAGAAACATTTCATTTCATGATTATTGTATTAAATCCGCATTTGTAATCAGATCTTTCAGGTCCCAGTCGGACTGCGTCTCACAGCCGATGGAGGTGATGTCATGTCGTCCGTCTCTGATTGGACTTCATGTCCCTGCCGTCCTCCACCCGTCTCATATCAGATGTTATTTCCCTCCACGGTTGGAGGGATGAGACGTGTAATCTTCAGGACTGAGTCTGTGCTTCCTCCTCGTCCTCTCCTGACATTCAAACTCTCACATGCGGGTTTATCTCCCGACACAGTCGACTGTGGAGGATTTCAGGGTTGGACGTCTTCGCCCGAGCAACCGCCACCGCCACAAGCTCTGGAATCAGATGAGAGGAACTGAAATGTCACGCTCCTGAGGAGATGTGACCGACGGAGCAGACGAAGGAAACAGACAAACATCAGCTGGGAAGGAACAAACAGAAATTCATCAGGTTTCACATCCTGAAAATACACACCACAAGGACACGTTTCACACCGACCGTGACGACCGTGAAACCGTGACGACCGCGAAACCGTGACGACCGCGAAACCGTGACGACCGCGAAACCGTGACGACCGTGAAACCGTGACGGTACATGTACATTAAACAAAAGCCACTCAGTGATTGTGATTTAACCCAAAGATCTTTATTAACATGTATGACACGAGGCGATCTGCTCTTCCTGTTTCCATCCGGCTCCACACTCTGCTCTTTTTACAAATGATTAGAAAAACTGTACAGTAGAAAAACAAATGTAAAAAGTCTGAATGTGTCTTGAAGGTTTCAAGTCAGCGGAGAGACTGAACTCTAAAAAGGGCTTTGCTCTCTTCTTCTACGACAAACAACCTCGGAAACAAAGACTCACTGCAGAACGTCACCTATTTAAACACAGAAGAACAAAACGTTTCATGCAGCAACTTGAAAAAGAGCCTGAGAGTGTTGATGCAGACGGACGAGGAGAGAGAGGAAACACACAGCAAGCAGTTTTAAAATGAACCAATCAGGTGGCCGCGTCTTCACATCTATGACTTTCACACCGGAAAACAACCATCACTGGAAACTGAACTATTCACGCTTAGTTTGGACAGTTGATCCTGATCATGTGACAGGAAGCAGGTTCCACTCTGTCGGGTCAAATCTGTTTGATATCAGAAATCTGGTTTTCTCTCATAATTACCTGACAACAACATGGATGTTCCTTACTGCACGTTTTACAAATGTTATGAATTATTATAAATGTTATTTCATTCAATTTCAGGTGTTTTTTCAGGTGACATTTACCTGTCTGTGATAATCCACCAGCACGTTGCTCTGACTGCAACTACAGTCAAAGTAATTCAACATTTGGTTTCTTTGTTATTTTTACTCAAAAACGATTTTTATGTAAATTAGGTTTATTGATCATAAAATCCCAGAACAAAATGTAAAAGTCACAGTGATGAGTTGCACTGTTGGTGTGACGCAGTTATTGGATCATAATTTTATACCCAATGTTTTATAAACTGTCAAACTGATTGATCAGCTTTGACCAAGGAGGACAAGAAAATATGAAGGTTAGCTGTGATCAGCTGTGTATCAACTGTAGGGTTGCAAAATTCCGGGAATTTTCTAAAATGGAAACTTTCCATGGGAATTTATGGGAATTTGTGGGAAATTATGGGAATAAACGGGAATAAACTGGAATAAACTGGGAATTTTCAAAATTGAAGGTTGGCTCTTCATAGGGAACTTAAATATAGTTGAGGAAAGTATATTTTAGCATAATCTTGACTAAAACAAACAGATGCCATTCAAATACACTTGAATATCCATGCCATTCCTCAATCACATTCACAAAGCACACTGCTTACTGCATGGCTAACGAGACCACGCCCCCTACTGGCACTGTGCACGCCTCCATCACATGTACAGGAGATTTCTATAAAACTGGACCAAACTTTTGAGCCTGAGGCACAAAGACTATTGAAGGCAGACATTTGAGCCTGTGGAATAAACATATATAATATATGTATATATATATATATATAATATATTCCCAGTTAGTTCCCCTAAATTCCCAATAATTCCCATTATTCCGATGGAAAGTTTCCAATATGGAATATTACCAAACTTCCCAAGCTTAACTTCCCATGGCAATTTACCAGAAACTTTCCAGAAATTTACCTGGAATTTTCCACACCTTTGCAACCCTAATCAACTGTGTATCAGCTGTGATCAGTTGTGATCAGCTGTGATCAGCTGTGATCAGCTGTGATCAGCTTCGATCAGTTGTGATCAGCTGTGTATGAGCTGTGATCAGCTGTGATCAGTTGTGATCAGCTGTATATGAGCTGTGATCAGCTGTGATCAGCTGTGATCAGCTTCGATCAGCTTCGATCAGCTGCGATCAGCTGTGACCAGCTTCGATCAGCTTCGATCAGCTGTGACCAGCTGCGATCAGCTGTGATCAGCTGCGACCGGCTGCGATCAGCTGCGATCAGCTGCGATCAGCTGTGACCAGCTGCGATCAGCTGTGATCAGCTGCGATCAGCTGTGTATGAGCTGTGATCAGCTGCGATCAGCTGCGATCAGCTGTGTATCATGATGTTCTGTCTCACTGTGATACTGAAGGAACCAGGAGGATTCTTCTAGAAGCAGCAGCGTCTTGTTCCTTTGATTTGATCGGTTATCGGCTCTGGACGCAGGAGGTGACGATCTCCTCTGGAAGCGTTTTAGATTCAGTCACACTGGATCTAAAACCATGTGTATGATGTGTGTGTTCTGATCTGACTCTGAGAAGACGCTCTTCACTTCCTGGAGGTGAGAGTCTGACATGAGAGAAACGGTGTGAAGGCAGATCAATCAGAACTAAAGCTCTTCTCTCCTTTTCTTTCTCCCACAAACACAGTTCACTTCACACTCACATCATCAGTTTGCATAATGACGACAGTAAAGGTTTAAATCAGCACCAATAAACACACAGACATGAAACATAGAAAAACACAATAAACAAGGGAAATTATAATTAAACCAGATCATAAATAGAAAGGCACTTCCAGAGCTTTCATCCATTTTGAGATGTTTATCTTCACTAGTCTGATCCAGGACCAGCAGTTTGCTGCAGTTGCCCCTCAGAGACATGTTGTCCTCATGCAGTTTTACTTCTGTCTCTGCAGCTCAGTTTGTCTTTGTATGAACAAATGAACGAATGAATGAACGAATGAATGAATGAATGGTGTTCAGTCCTGGACAGTAATTCACCCGTTCATCAGTGTCTCAGCGCCTCTTCATCCTCTTTCTACACCATGATGAGATTCTTCAACATGACGCTCATTCTCTTCATATGGAGGCTGAGAGAAGTCAGACTCACAAATGCTTTTAATCCGTTATCTCCAAATAATAATGAGACATTACAATATTTCAATCAAGCGCAGAAATGTTCATACAGGATCAGGATAATCAGTCCTCGTCAGCTAACGAGTTACTGCCACCAAGTGTATGAGGTTCAGACACAATCGTTTTCTCCTGATGAAATCTCGTTATCTCGAGATAACGAGATTAAAGTATTTGTGAGTACGACCTTCCGTAGTGTCACTGAGCATGAGCCAAAGCGTTTCATCAAAGCGTCAGTCATGAACTCTGGATTCGTGTCTGTGGTGATTCTAATGTCACTTCTCTCAGTCAGCGTCTGCAGACTCTGTTTCTCTGGACTTTTATTGTGGAGCGAGAGAGATGATGATATCCTCAGGAAGTGATGTCACAGCTCTCCCCCCTCACACCTCCACCTCCTGCTGACCTCCCTGCACAGCGGCGGCCGTCGTCACGGCGATGTCGAAGCAGGTCTCCATCATGACGCGGGACTTGCAGAGGTTGACGCAGTACTCCAGATCCGCCGTGACCTGAGCCAGAGCCTCCAAGTACTCCTGGGACTCCCGGTCCAGGTCCTGGTCCACGTCAACTGGAGGGAGGACACAGAGAGGAAGAGACGTGAGGACCGGGTCTACAGAACAAACAAATCTGCGAGTAAAAGACTTTAAAGTCCTTTTGAACCAATACAAACCAATGAACTGATAACAAACCAATAACAAACCAATAATAAACCATCCTGATAATGTTAGCATGTTAGCCGTTAGCTCTCCAGCTGCAGTACCTCTGTAGCATGTAGCACATGCCAAGCTTTTACTCTGAAAATCCACTGAAGCTACAGCTTCCTGAAGCAGGAAGCACAAGCTCCAGCTCTGCTTCCTTCAGGTCAAAGGTCACAGGTTTCATCTTATCATTATAACAACATACAGAGTCAGTACTCACACTCTCCGCTCCACCTGTCCGGGCGGAGCATCAGCCGGCTCTTGGCCTCCTCCAGCTCCGCTTTCAGCCGCTCGTGTTTGCTCCTCAGCTCCCGGATCTGCTGCTGCCGCCTCTCCAGCATCCTGAGCCGGGCGTTGAAGTAGAGCAGACCCTGAGGACCAGACACCCAGTCAGAGGCTCTGTGACACGTCCACCTACTTATACAGGTGAGGCGGGGCGGGGATGGGGGGGGGCTAACCTGCTCTGAGACTTTAATCTGTATCCACTGCTGGATTTAATTAGGAGCCTGCCGGAGATAAAATTAGCGTGGGCGCTAATCTGCCAGCTGTAGATTTAAAGCGGAGGATTAAGGACAGCAGGTGACAGAGAGCTGGCTCCGCCTCCCCTCCTCCTTCACCTCCACACAGGTGTTGGAAGAAGAAACTCAGATCCAGATGTCAGATCAGGAAGAGCAGAACTGAGTATGGAGTCACAGCAGTGCCGAAAAAAAGAAGAAATCTATAAAAGAATAAAAACATTAATGTGGAAATAAAAGCAGAAATAAATAAAAGATTAAATAAGTTAAAAAAAAGTGGATATATAAGAACAAATAAATAAAAGAATATAAAAAAATACTTCTGCCCCGTTGCTTGATTGATTGACAGCTTGGCCCTTCAAGGAAAAGCAAAAGGTAAAAGTTTTATTTCTTTAATTCTTTATGTGTTTCTCTTTCTGTTTCCACATTTTTGTAATTTACTTATTTATTCCTGTTTATATTTCCACATTTATTTTCGTATTCTTTCATAGATTCATTCTTTTTTATGGCACTGCTTTGACTCCATACAGCAGCTCCTGACGGAGTCAGCTGATCTGAACTGAACACTGAGGGCTGATGGGTAATAATGTAGTTCTATATACAACTCACCTTTTCAACGTCATGGAACGGCTGCTGAGAGAGAACAGAGAGAAAGTGATGAAGACGAGCTACACGTCGTCTTCCACACACACACACACACACACACACACACACACACACACACACACACATATACCTACAGTATGTATATGTATAGGACATTTTATACCTGTACAGGTGTACTTGCTCTGCTGCATGTTATTAAATTTACATTATAGAGTGACAGATATCCTTCCTGACTTCTTGTGTTTTGATTGACACTTCCTCATTATCCTGCTCTTCAGTGTGTGTGTGTGTGTGTGTGTGTGTGTGTTTCCAGTGTGTGTGTGTGTGTGTGTGTGTGTGTGTTTCCAGTGTTAGCAGATGGGAGCCTGCCTCACCTCTGACCCCGTCACCACCTCCCTCCTCCTCTGTAGGCGCTCCACGTCGTCGATCTCGTACACCTTTATCTCAAAGGGCTCCTTCAGGGTGCCGCCCAGCGGGGGCACGTCCACCCACTGACCCCCCACCTTCCTGGCGAGGGAGGAGGGGTCCGGCAGAGGAGCTGGGATCAGACGCCGCCGCAGGAAACCTGACGAAGTAAAAATAAAATAAAATAAAATGAATATAAAGTTGAGGCAACGTTTTCTGAGGTTTGAGTGTCATTTAAACGTGTGAAGCAGTTTCTCACTGAGTCGGTCACATGATCTCTCTGTGTGAACCTGTAGTTTCTCATCAACAAACTGGAGATGATCCAACCAACTAAATTATAACATGTCACCAAACAACAGCACGTTTGACATACAATATATTGACGAGGCTGCTAATTAGCTCTAATTAGCCTCCTCCTCTCAGTCAGTTAAATCAGTGTCAGTCTGTCAGTGTTGATCAGAACCTCCGTCACACAGCTGCTGCTGCACCTTCATCTACACCTTACATCAACGAGCTAATGCATGTCCAGACAGGAGCCTTCACATGTTCGCTGATGATGCCTCATTTTTACTGAAGACACAAACGCCTCCTCAGGTCTTGCATCTGTAATAAATCACGTCTCTTATCAAACACTAAAAACACGCTGTGTATGATGTTTGAAAAACAACCAATAGAGGTGACACGTTTCAATGTGTCCCTGAACGGGGAGGAACTACCGACGCTGTCGTAGGACAGAGACTCAGGGGAAGAGTTGGAGGTGAGACTGATGCTAACCTTTCTTCTGACTGTTTCTCTGATTATTCATGAACCGGACGTTCAGCAGGTTTTTAGCAGCAGCTGAATGAGCCACAGAGGTTTCCTCCTCTCCACAACAAACACACCAGGGGATTAAACCAGGAGAAACACTGAATAAAGCAGTTAACTTTTAAAGGAGCTATATTTATTTTTTGCTATTGCTACATGGCTAACCTTAGCATTAGCAGCTGTTTACTTATCAGTCTAGAAGAAACGTGAGTTCAACATCAAACTGAATTCCTTTAATCACCAACAGCTGTCTCCAGAGGTGGAAACAAACCCTTTAGTTTTGCTTCTATTTCTACCCTTCTTTTTTTCTACTGAAGTTAGCATGCTAACCAGTTAGCGCCCGTTGCTAGCTCACTGTAGCTTTCAGTCTGCCCTGAAGACGTAACTGCTCAGAGGAAAACTAGAAAACTAGATGAAAGTCAATGTTGAGTTTCTGTCAGACGAACACACTGACAAATGATCATAGAGGATATGATGTCATCAACAGGCGACCAATGAGACGTCATCATGATTAAAATCACAGATTTCTTTGGTTTGAGACTGATGGAAACATTTGTGATGGTGTAAGAACACAACTCAACAACATATAGAACATAGAACAGAGGTCTAGATGTTTTTAGACGTTTTAATGGGGAAAAGTTACAGATTATAACTTTAAGTCAAAGAAAAAATCTGTGTTCACTTTAACTCAACCTGCAGAAACATATATTTGTCTTTTTTTATTTGGCATATTTTATATTTCTATCTGTTTTGTGGCTTGTAATGTTTTTGTTTTCTGTCACCTGCTCAGGGACTACGATGTAAATTAGCATTTTTGCTACAATCTGTCGTGTTTACATTTTGTGCTTGTACTGATGTTTATTAACATGTATTGTCCCGATCAAATAAACAAATAAACAAACAAATAAATAAATAAAGGTAAAATGAAAAGCACCAGCAAGCGCCACAAACAAAGAGCCATTAGAGCTCATTAAACACCCTGGGTCTCAAAGTGAGGACGAAGAAATAGTGACATATTGAGGAGGAGTGTGTGTGCGTGTGTGTGTATGTGTGTGTGTGTGTATGTGTATGTGCGTACATGTGTGTGTGTGTGTGTGTGTGCGCTTTGGAGTGATGTGCAGTGGATGGGGGGGTGTGTGTGTGTGGGTGATAATTGGAGTTGGATATGTACACCGGGAATTGCCGGCGGCTTCATGAAATATTCATGAGGCAGAAACGAGCCAAGATCCACAGGACTGATGGCAGGCAGATCACACGGTGCCGGTTCCATATGCATCAGGCTGCCTGACCCGTTCATCGCCACCGCCGCCATGAATCACAATCAGCTGCTGTAAGGTGGAATACACTACAACATCGTCCCAGATAATGTAGATTTTTTTAGGATAACGTCGGGCTGAGATGAATTCATGCAGCGAGGAACCGGTGAGGAGAGCAGCCTTTGATAGACGCTCCCACAGCAATAATACCTGCACTCCGCCGTGTGCTCAGCATTCATGAAAACATTATATAGAACAGCCACTTTCATCCCGTCATCACACACTCTGATGGATGGCAGCACATTTTGGAAAAAGCCATAAAAATGTTAATAAGTTTTATGGCTCTCTCCATTTCTGAATCAGTGCATTCACAAATAGTTGTTGACTGTCACATGAACTTTAATAATAACTGGTTAAGACAATTCTTTTTTACATTCATCCTCATGAGCTGTTGTTTTTTGTTCATTCACAATTTACGATTTTAATACCCAGAAAAATATAAGATTTAATCCATCGAAAGGAAATCAAATAACAATGATGCTAATGTCCTCCAGCAACAAACACAGACCAGATGAATGTCTCAGTCGGCTCCTACGAGAACAGCATATGTAAGATATATATAAATATATATATACATACAGTATATATTTTATATATCAACTTAACCTGTAGCCGTTAATCAGCACCTAACCTCCAAGTCTTTGGACTGTTGGAGGAAGGAAGAACATGCAAACTCTGGCAGGTTAGAACCCAGAACCCTGAAAATAGAGGTTTTGACAGGCTGGAAACTTTCACCTCCAGCTCCAGTCAATTTCAACATAACAGAATAATTCAGATTGTATGCCACTGTTTTCAATCCACACGATATGGACTCACCGTTTCCTCTCTTCTTGGGCGATTTAGAGACTCTGCTCCTGCTGGACGAGGACACACCACTCTCGCTCATGGAGTCATGTGCCGAAGAAGTGCTGCCGGTGGTCTCGCTGTCTCGGATCATGCTCTCATAGCCACTGCTTCCCCCGCTGTGGTAGAACAGGGCGGTGCGGCCCATGGCGGGGGGCAGTTCCCCGCTCAGGATGCTGCTGTTGTCGCTGCCGTGCCCGCTGCTGTAGCGCTGGGGCCTCCGAGGTGCAGTGATCTTGCTGTAAGGTGATGGTATTGGTGTGTTGACTGGTGAACCACTGACACTACTAGTACCGCTGTCAGTGGCATCACTTCCTGTCAGTCCATGCCCCCTACTGAGCTGTTTCCTTGGGCTCCCAGCAGCTAGCTCGCTAACCCTGCTGTTAGCCGCCCTGCTGATGGCCTGCTTCGTGCCCATGATGGTGCCTCTTCCCGTCTTGGCTCCTATCCCAGAGCGAGCAGGGGACTTACTGGTTAGCGGTAGGCTGGGGTTGCGTCCAGATGCATTGTCAGGAGGTTTCGGGGAGGAGCTCAGGCTTTTGGAACTGCTGGTAGACAATGTTCGAACCTTCGACCCACCAGAAACTGCTGCTCGGGAGCTGCTGCCGACTCGGACCTGCCCCAGTTTGCTTGTGGTTGCAAAGATACCAGGAGAAACTTGGGAGGAAGAAGCAGATGTGGAGGTAGAGGTTGGAACCCCAAGTCTTGACACTGATCTATTTGACCTGCTGTTACCTCCTACAGCAGCAGCACTGCTGTCCCTGAACAGCTCAGACTTGGAGCCAGCAAAGGCTTGACTGTCACATCTCTCCAGAGACAACAGACTGCCGTAGTGCTTGGAGGGATCTGCTTTTCGCGCCTTCAGGCTTGATGATGTCCTGGCTGAGCCATGTTCAGTTTTTAAGCTCGATGTCCGGTGGCTGAATGAATCTGCCCGGAGCCTGGCGGTGAATTCTTCCACCGAGGTTGATGTTTTAGGGAATGAGGACTTCCCAATGTCGCTGCTTGTTTTTAAGGCACTTGGAGATATGTTTCCAGATCCAGACTTGGAGATGGTGTTGCTTCTCTGGCCATTTGACTTCTTTCCCAAGGAAGCAAACCTCAGGGTACCGGTCACTGACGTGGTCTCGTGACCCCATTTGGATTCAGAACTCTGGGGGATGGAAACAGTTCCTAGAGTTGTTGCACCTCGGGTGAGTCGTGGCAGCTTGATCAGAGTATCTCCTCTCCTGCTGCTGGACTTCTCGCAACCATCCACAACCCTCTGACCTGAAGAAGACACTTGTGCCTTTGGTGGACGAGGTACACTGTTACTATTCCCTCTGGGCCTCTTAGAGGAAGTGCTGCTTACGCCACTTCTTGATGGCTTACCTGCAGAGAGAAACTCGACCTCTCTGGGATCTAAGTGGCTGCTTACCTGAAGCAAAAAGTCATCGTGTCTGCCTTCCTGTCTGCTGCAGCCCACACCTGCAGATGAGGTAGGCTTCGTTTTCCTGGGAAGACTGGAATGGGAGGCGTGATGGGGAATCTGGGCTGACAGTGAAGAGTTCAGAGTGTTGGCTCTCACCTTGAGAGAGCCTTTGAGAGAGGCTTTGGTTGAGTCAGGGGAGGGAGGGCACTTGGTAAATGAAGGTTTGTTTGGAGTCGCAGGGTCACTGTCCAGCTCTGAGAAACAGACTCCACTGTCGTTCAACGAGCTCTTGATGCCATGCTGCAAAAATTGCTGTCTATGAAATATACTTGGTGAGGTCAGTGTTGATGCATTCTCTGTTGACATATTTTTGTCCCTCAGCTGAAGCCTGCTTGTTGAACGAGCATCTTCTCTTTCAGCTGAGTCAGCAGTCTCTTCACTTGGTCGTGAGCCAATGGACGACTGCTCGCTGCCACGTCGGGAAAACATCTCCTGGAAGTTGGTTCCAACATCATCTCCAGGTCCCATGGCTCCTTGTTGAGATGTGTAAGCATCATACTCGTCGTTTATGCTGCTGATGATGCTGACAGGGCGAGAACCAGAGGCAAAGGCCTCCAGAGAGCAGTCGCTGTTGAAGCTGAGGAGGTTGGAGGGACGGCCGTTGTCTGGGACAAGACCGTGAGGAAGCTCCTCTACGACCGTGAACACAAGCTCATCCTCGCCGTTCAGCTCCACGGGCTGCTGCAGTGTAACTGTAGTCCTCAGGAAATCCCTGTCAAGGCATCTTCCTAACAGTGATGCCCGGAGATTGTTGAGCTCCACGGGGCCTCTGCTTGTATGAAGGGCCCTTCCCATGCTACGTGGCCCCAGTGGCTGGCCTTGCCTCAGCGCTTGTTGACTCATACCCACTGGGGGAGTCCTAGCAACAACCTCACCAGGCTGAGATGCTGCCCTGGATGTCCTAGGTAAGGATGGTGAGGCAGACGGCTTGGGTCCACCTCCTTTGAGGTAGACCTTCTCTCGCACTACAGGCTCTGTCCCACTCTGCCTCACCACACCTGGCTGAAAGGGGGTAGCTGAAAGTTTCTCCCCGTCTGCACTTGTCCGTTTGGAAGTGTCCAAACCAGCTGAGGAGATTTTGGATTGTTCCTGATCAGGTTTGTTTGTGCATGCGGTGGGTGTGCTTTCTAAGACCCTTTGGGAGGAGTTCTTATCAGATTTGGGCTGAGATGTCACCTCTGTGGGTTTAGTAGCTCCAGTCCTAAGTGCTGCTGCTTGTGCTGCTTTACCCTCTGTACCGAATGTGGCCGGGCCCTCCCTGCCATCGATGCAGTCCAGTCTCTCCTGTAACTCTGCAAATGTGTTGCACTTGAAGTGGTCACCATCAGACCTGGGTGTGTCTTTGACCCGCTTTTTGTTCAGGGAGGGGATGATGGGAACAAAGGAGGGTGGTCCCTCATTGTCGCTCAGGTCTCGGTCCGAGACGGCCGTCCCTCCTGGCCCGATGTAGATGACGGTGTCGCAGGAGTGTTCGCTGCTGGAGGAATAGTCGGGATCACTGGAGAGCAGCAGGGGCGTGTCCGGGTCAAGGGCCACGGTCCGAGGGTGGAAGGATCGAAGGTGCGGGGGTCGGTGGGATGGGCCTTCCTCACAGGAACTCTCGCCTCCAGATGAGCTGGAGGCGTACTGCAGATAGACAAAGATGTAACACAGAGTTAACAAACGATCGGCCTGAAGGAAAATCAATTTCTGAAGCGTTGTCGACACAGTCCGAGGTTAAAGGTGCACACTGTGGGCTGGACTAAAGCTAATGTCAATGACATGTATGAGCATGTTTCCATGAGGCTTTCTCAGTCTACAAAACACAAATACGACCTGTCAGTGTGAAAGCCTCAGAGGCCGCCGCCCCCGCAGGAGCACTCATATTGATTATCTGTCACATCTCGGCTGAATTACGTATAACTGAATTATGAATACATGACTCTGACCTGATCAGAGTTTTAACTGTCACCAGCCTCACACAATAATCTGAGGGATGTTCAACTAACAACCAATGAATCTCTCAAATCTTGATATTCCCTTTAAAGAAGTAGCTTCAACGTTATAAATTTGTTTATTCAACACTAAAATGTGACCTTTTTTTCTTTCTCAGCCTGGAGAAAATATTCAATATTTAAACTCTTTTTTTCTGCTCAGTTTTTATTCATATACAGTATATATATATATACTGTATATCATGGTATCATGGTGACTTAAAGAAACCAGCGACTCCCATCACTCTGAGCCCCATTACTACAGCTTTCATACACATACAATAAAAACTATTTAAATTAAGTTTTCTTTCAATTATCTTTCTTTCAATTATCTGGAAATATTTTTTGTCCTTTTATGTTTTGCCAGATTAAGACTTTCTTGTAAAAGCCTCAAGTGGGATTTATCATATATTAATTATTAATCAGAATTTATATTTCTGATCATTGTTGAAACGTATTTAGTCTTTTTTTTCACTATATTGGTGTTAGGATTGAATCATCACAGAATTACACAAGGACTTTTAATGACATTTACTGTGTTCATATGGAAATTATTTGGCAAATGAATCAAAGTGATTCGTTTCAGGTGATAAATATCAGCAGACCGATGTCAGACCAGAGTCACAGGTGCGGTACCTTGGACTTCTTCTTCCTCATGTGGTGGATGCGGGAGGCCAGCTGCACTGTGGTCAGCGTCTCCATGTAGTTCGCCGGGGAGTCGGAGATGTGGGCGATCATGATGGTTCGACAGTTGATGTTGCCCAGGGATTCACTGAGCAGCATGGTGAGCTTGCTGTCCCTGAATAATACATCAAGAAACCCCTCGTTAGCCAAAAAAAAGAGAGCAAAGATGTACGTCAGGCCCGAGAACCCCCACAGGATCCCAGAAACCATTCGTTACACCAGGCAACAGTCGGGCCCCGACAGGAACGATCTCTCGTTTCACATTAATGAAGCCGACTTTGAAGTACACGCCACATGTGATCTGTAGTGAGATTACAGCTTTAATGATCACATGCTGAATTTAAAAACTACAGTCTAAGCTTTTTCTACTTTCTTCAATCAGAACAACAAAACTGAGATCTGGTCTTTCTCTAACCCCACGATGATTAGTTCACAAGTTGGTGCTTTTCCTCCAAACACGGTCACGTGCTCCGATGGTTTCGCCATCTGTGTGTTTCCTTTAAACTGCTGCACAGCTTTCTGTCAAAGTTCAGTTTGAGCGGGAACGTCACGTGAGTCCTGGACTTTATGAATTTACTTCAGGAGGAACTAGAATCTGTCTCCTCCATCAACCAGCCAAGTTACAGGAAATATGGTCACAGCCTCTCCTTACAGACCAGAACATTATGTCACAGGGAAGTTGTCCTTTGACCTTTGGGATATAA
This sequence comes from Seriola lalandi dorsalis, assembly GCF_002814215.2. Taxonomy (NCBI): domain Eukaryota; kingdom Metazoa; phylum Chordata; class Actinopteri; order Carangiformes; family Carangidae; genus Seriola; species Seriola lalandi. The sequence continues at coordinate 19,042 of NW_019525517.1, forward strand.
AATGTCATCACTCCATTTTGTCCGTATAAACATTTGAGTTAAATTGTCTCATAATTAGTGTATAACTTGGTGATTTATGTTTTGTGAGGTCACAGTGACCTTTGACCTATATTCTAGTCTATATTCAGGGACATAAAGACAGAGCTCCACACACCAATCAGCCTGAATAACAAACCCCCCAGGACTGTCTACCTGCTTCATACTTCACCCCCCCCCCCAGGGGCCCCTCTTTGACCCATCCATCATTAAATGAGTGTGAGCTCCTACCTGTAGGGGACGTGCTTGGCCCCGTTGGCGAGGGCGAGGATGACGTTTCCCAGCGCAGACAGAGACAGACACTGACCCCCACCCCCCTCTCTGGTCCTGCTGATGTCCGTCTCACAGCTCCCCAGGTCCAGGAGGTGAAGCCGACTCCGACCAGACACTAAGAGACGGGGGAGGGGTTAAAAGACAACATACACACAGCCTGTTTCACTGCTCATTAGTGAAGAGACGCTTCACTGGTTTAAACATTCGTCAATAAATCGAAGCGGTTTCAGACAGAGGATCAGGATCAGTCAACAGCTGTTTAAAGTCATTATCAATAACAAAACCAAACATGAGTCTCTGCTCTTTATGGCTTCATACAGACCAGGAGTCTCAGAGCTGAACTGATCTCTGTGAGCAAACAGAGCTGATAATACGACGGGGGGGGGGGAGTTAAATAGTTTGGACGTAAAAATCTGTTCAAAGACAATGTTGATAAAACCTCATATCTCAGACATGGGACAAGTCAGTGTTTTCCAGACCAACTAGTCCCAATTCAAGTCCCTCTAAAAGACAGGTAAGTCCTGCTTCTGATCCAGTCCAGTACCAGTACCAGTCAGAACCAACAATCCCAAGTCAGATCTCAATGACCTCTTTCGAGGGCTAATCTCAAACCGGTTCTTTGCGTTTTGACGCCCAGAGAAGCGGCTGGTTCGAGAGCGGCAGCAGCACTTCGCTGGTCTACAACCAAGAACAGCTTAGATCAGGGGAGGGTGGGGTGATCGTGACCAACAAGAACCACCAAAAACTGTGACAGCCACCATTTTTAAAACTTTGGAAAAAAAAAAAAAAAATCAACATCAAAATGTTTGGATGCTAACGTAGGCTTTGAAAGCCACGAGCAACAGCTGTACAGACACGATGTAGTCCGACATGTTTTCCTTGGTGCTGGGATTGCTGGGAAATTGGGGACGTAGACAGATGTAGACAGTGATGTAACGGCGTGGCTCTCTCGTCTGTTTTTAGAAGGTTGGAAAGTTGAACCAACTCCGAGTCGGAGAGGCATCAGAGAGGCTGAAGGTCGACAAAGGTCAGTCCCACCTCAAGTTTCAATTTGGAGTCCAGAGTCACACTGAGACGTTGAAGTCACAGATCAAGTCTCTAGACTGGACCAATGAGTTTCAAGGTTTTCGTGCACTTTGATTGGCTGGTTTCAAACTGATTCAAATCTGTTGTCAAGAAAAACAAGTGTTACACGTCTATAATCTGACTCTGATATTACTGCATACATATGTACAACACCTCACAGTAGTAGGACGTCTGATCGCTCTCTGCTGCTTTCATTAAGTCAGAGGAATGATGGTGCGAAGGATCAAACACCCGCATCAGCAACATTTACAAACTGCTGAGAGCTGAGCGCTCGCCTTCACACACACTGAGGACTCGGAGGCGTCAGGCTCATTAGCATGCAGATTTATTCCAGCTGTGGACGCAGTCGATCACTAATACCTGTGGAAACGTCTGCGCTGCCACAGGTGGACGTGGGCGCCGTTAGCGTAGCCCTTCTGCTCCTTAATGTTTCTGCAGCTCTATGTGAAGCTAATTAGCTGCTACGAGTTCAGACATGAACAGTGGAAGGAAAACGAGCCGATCCCTAACAGAGGTGTCCGGTGTCACAGCTGCACCACGGCGAACAGACGAGTGGACACAGTCTGCTTTCAGAGGATCCACATGAAGTTCACATGAGACACAGACTGAGTCCGGTCAGGACAAATGTCAACAAATCTCATGTTTAGACTCAAAGTGTTAGTTTGTCTCTGACGTCCACACTCAATGGTCTCTACTTTAAAAACAAGATTTTAACCCTCTGCAGCCCACTGGAGTAAATATATATCCTTAATGTCACATGTTGTCAACTAGACGATCTGATCTTTCCAACGAGCCCGTTTGTCCGTGTGAATCACGGACTTCAGTCGATAAACTCTCTCATACTGCTTCTCTCACCAATTTGAATTATTTCCACTTTGTTTCTCTCAATCTGTCTCTAAAAACTTCAATACCCATGAGTCTCAGCTGCTGTTGCCGCGGAGAGGAAACCAGTCAGAGGTGCAGTGAGCACCTGACTACTGAATTAACCCGATATTCAGAAGGTAAATTCACTGTTTTCTCAACAGTGTGACGCTCTGTGAGAGGATGACTTTCAGTGAAATGCACCATGGGAGTTGTAGTTGACTTCTCTCTCAACACACACACACACACACACACACACACACACACACACACACACTGACTTGCTGCCTTGCTGCTCTTGTCCAGCCTCTCCTGGTAGAGGTGCAGGGTGAACAGGAAGTGGGAGTTCCTCCGGGCCTCCTGGTCGTTTGGCGCCCGGCTGCTCCTCCTCTCCGCCAGGGCGGCGTCCAGGAAGAAGGCTGCTCGCTCAGCATTGTTCGCCCGCAGCTCCGTCTGGTTCTGCAGCTGATGGACGGAGAGAGAGAGAGTGAGAGAGGTGACAGTGGAGTGTAGAAAACCTTCAGGCAGCAGCTCCTCATGTTCATCTGCTGATGCCACTTTCACCTGTTGTCAGGTCACATCACCTGTCACTGATGATGCTGCGTCTGTCAGTCACCTGAGGACAGGACAAACTGCTCTGCTGTCAGTGTGTCTGAACTCTGACTGTTTCTGTTCCCTCAGTAACATCAGATCAAGTTTGACGTCGTTTCATCACGTTGTCCGATCTACAAAGAGGAAGGATGTGACGAGTTTCTCAGAAATAAACGGAGAGGAGCGGCGACACGACACAACGAGGTTTGATAGAGACGGAGAGGAAGTGGAAAACGTGGAGAAAAGAGGAAGGAAATTAAAGTGAGAGGAGATAAAAAGTGGCAGACAGACGGAGCCCGGGGAGATAAGACAGAATAAGAATAAGGGAGATGGTCAGGACTAATTGGACAGTTGTGGACAGAGATGAAGTCTCTGGGGTGAGGAGGAGGTCGAAGGAGAGGAGAGGATGGGAGGAGGTGAAGGGAAGGAGGAGAGAAAGAGGGAACGCATGAAGGTGACCTGAGGAAACATCCTCCACTGTGCCAGTTTTCCTGAGTGTGACAACCTGTGTCCTGGCATTTATTTTGAAAACACAGTCACTGTGCGGCCACTTCCTTCCACGCTGGGGAGGTGAAGGTGACGTAAGAGGAAGCAGCCTACCTGGGATCCACAGACGGGGTCTTCTCTCAGTGACACGGCGGGGCCCGGGGCCTCCTGCTGGCCCCCAGAGGAGGAGGAGGAGGAGGAAGAGGAGGACAGCTGAGCCAGGAGGTCGGTGAGCGTCTCCTCCCGGCCAGAGATCTCCACGGCGGACACTCTGACGGAGAGACGAGCTCCAGCCTTCTCTCTGCGCTCCTCCATCACCTTAAAGAGCCAGGAGATGGCTGTCGGGGCAACGCCCAGACTCTGGGTGGAGCAGTCCCGACCAATCATGGTGTAGGTCTTACCTGAGGGGGCGGAGTCAACGTGACAATCAAAAAAAAGAAAAGAAAACCTCAGTGGAACAAAGTGTGTGTGTGTGTGTGTGTCTGTGTGTGTCTCTGTGTGTGTGTGTGTGTGTGTGTGTGTGTGTGTGTGTGTGTGTGTCTGTGTGTGTGTCTGTGTGTGTGTGTGTGTGTGTGTCTGTGTGTGTGTGTGTCTCTGTGGTTACCCAGGTTAGCGTGTCCGAAGCAGAAGATGCAGCCGTCCGCTCCGTTCACCACTGACTGGATGACCTCCGCCACCGTCCCCGAGCACACCTCTGCCTATCAGGATGCAGATCCAACCGACCAATGAGGTTAGAGCTCAGGATGACACGGAGGTGATGTCACAACACAATGTGAAACTTATGTTCCTCTATCCTCCGCTGCCATCCAGAACAAGGAGGTGTTGTGTTGCATTGTGGGACTTTGTAGGACGTTGGTTTGCGAGGTTTGAGTCACTTGATGTGACATCATGTTACATGTTTACTGTCAGACTGCAGTGTGTTGTCTCACCTAACAATCCAATACATCACTGACCTACATGTATCATAATTAATGATTATAGATTGATGACTATGAATGAGGTTGTTTTGTTAGGACACGGACACACACACACACACACACACACACACACACACACACACACACACACGCTGTTGTGTGTTTCCTCTCTGATGAAGAGCTAAAACTGTAGATGCAGACACTGATGACTGACAGGTGTCTAAGCCCCGCCCTCCGTACTCACTCACCTGTGAGGAATCCAGGGAGAAGACGGCATCAAAGGTGAAGGTCTTCGGCGCGGAGGCCAAGGAGCGTCTCTGTCCGCCGCCCGACGTCTCGCAGAGACTGAGCTGCTTCTTCCTGCCGTCCACCTTGAGGAAGGACATGGACTCTGAGGACTCGCTGCTGTAGACCGAGCAGATCCGGACCATCACCCGAACCTGGAGACACACAGGAAGTCCAAGTCAGAGAGGATGGACAACCACGACCTGAGTCTTTCATCCGTCCGTTTATAAAACTGACGACTCCTCACCTGGTTACAGGTACTGTTTACGAGGACTTAAGTTATGGAGGATTGAGGGCGTGGCCTCTTTGAGTGACAGGTGGGTGAGCATATGCACCAAAGGCCCAGCTCCACACACACCCCTCTTCTTAGGGGAGGAGTCAGACACCGCCATGAAGGCGACGGTGGAGCAGCTCACTCTGAGCTTCAGATACCTGTGGGTGACGTCCCAGAGGCCACGGCCATCTTTATTTTCTGTTGTGTTGTGTGTGTATATGTGTGTGTGTGTGTGTGTGTGCGTGTGCGTGTGTCAGGAGCTGCTGACTCAGCAGGTTGCTATGAGTCAGCAGAGCGAGTCGTCAGATGATCTCAGGTCTGTAGGAAATCAGAGCCTGGTGTAAATCATGAAGCTCTCTCTCTCTCCCTCTCTCTCTGTGCTGCCTCATTCTAGATGAAGCTCTCTCACCCACACAGTCCAGAGTCCACAGGAAACAGAATTGAAGTGATTAACTTCAATTAACTTCTTTAAGCTCAACTACGTCTTCCTTTCATCATTTCATCCAGCTTTAATGAGCTTTGGCTGGTAGTTAACAAACGACTCTGATGTGACATCATCAGCAGGGTCAGACTCATCGCTCGTGTCAGTCCATCAGGATGTTTACGAGGGATCGCTGAGGGACACTTCCTCCACTGTAAATACAAACTGCTCCACATTTTATGACCAATAGAGAGGGGGAGGAGGGGTTTACTGCAGTGTGGTTCTCTGGTCCTCACACCTCTGAACACACGGACACTGTTTCTGTCACACTAAATAAAGTGACGTAATGTTGAGCAGATGTTTAGCAGGCATTTAGCAGATGTTTAGCAGATGATTAGCAGCTGTTTTGCAAATGTTTAGCAGATGATTAGCAGCTGTTTTGCAGATGTTTAGCAGATGATTAGCAGATGTTTAGCAGATGATTAGCATATGTTTACCAGATGTTTAGCAGGCATTTAGCAGATGATTAGCAGATGTTTTGCAGATGTTTAGCAGATGATTAGCAGATGTTTGGCAGCTGTTCTGCAGATGTTTAGCAGATGATTAGCAGATGTTTAGCAGATGATTAGCATATGTTTAGCAGATGATTAGCAGATGCTAAGCAGATGTTAGGCAAACATTTAGCAGATAATTAGCAGATGTTTAGCAGATGCTTAGCAGATGTTAGGCAAACATTTAGCAGATGTTTAACAGATGATTAGCAGATGATTAGCAGGCGTTTGGCAGATGTTTAGCTGATGTTTAGCATATTATCTACATCAAACTGACACTGACTTCAGACGTTGTCCTGACATCACAACCTACACGACCAGCAGTTGCGGTGTGATGGCACTCTGATGATCCTGATCTGATCTCAGAGCAGCTCCGATACAGGAGGTCTGAGCTGAGGCAGGACTCACCCACTCTCATTAAAATACTCTTGTATTTCTCTTTCTCTAAGAGTGGACTCCTGGAGACGCTGGTGGGAGCAGAGATGAAGGAGAATGAAGTGTGATCACATCATGAAGAGTCCCGATCGTTTGATGGAGACTTGAAAGCTGAACTACAGATGTGTAGTCATTAGCAGCTGCAGCTGGAGGGAAGTGATGGAACAGAGGAGTCCAGAGGGGGGAGGGAGGAGGGAGGGATCTGACATCATTGTGAACAACAGTGAGACTTTAACGAGTCTCATGTTTAATCTCGACTTCACATCCCTCAAGTTTCATCTTGTGACAATTGGAACATGTTTCACCAGAGTCTGGATCACCAGCGTGGGGACATCATCAGAACAACAGAAGAAGAAGAAGAAGAGGAAGAGGAAGAGGAAGAGGAAGGAGGAGAAGAGAAACCTGCTGTACTTTTTAACTCATGAGAGTCCAGCAGCCACAGAACAACAACTGCAGGGGATTCTGGGTAACAACCTTACCTTCCCCATCCCTGGCGTGTCCTTGACCTTTGACCCTGCCCGGAGGAGGCATGGTGGGACAGCGGGCGGGGAGAGCTGCAGGGCCCCGCTGAAGCCCCCGGTGTACAGCAGGGGCCCCGGGGCCTCGCTGGGCGAGGAGGCGGGGCCGGGCTGGGACTTCTTCCTGCGGGACAGACTGAGTTTCTGAGCCGCCCTGGAGACAACAACACCAGAGACAGGTCGTCATGACATCATAGTTAGTTTCTGTTGCTAGGCGACATCTAGTGGTCGTAGTAATGATGTCGCTGTTCGATTCCCATGATGTTTTTATTATCCATAACTGATCGTTTGTTTGTTGTTGTAACCATGACAGCAAAGATCGTCTAATATCAAGGAAGTACTTATTTTAACCCAAGCCTAACCGAACCATGGCGGTTTATCGTAACCATGACAACCAAGGTCCAGGTTGGAGAGACAACAGGTGTTTATTAGTGATAAATGTGATAAACTCTGTGTAATGTGAAATGACTGAAGGAGGAGGAGGAGCAGGAAGAGGAGGAGGAGTGTTGGATCAATGAGGGACTGACAAGGCTCAGACTCAGCTCTGGCATCATTAAAGAAGAGAGTCTCCCTGCACTCCTCCTCCTCCTCCTCCTCCTCTTCATCCCTCCATCCTCCTCACTGAGTCCAGTCAGAGAGCGGAGCGTGTAATTACAGCTTCCATGAAGGACGGGAGAGTACAGCCTCTGGGAATACAGTGTGTGTGTGTGTGTGTGTGTGTGTGTGTGTGTGCATGTGCGTATGCGTGTGTGTAACAGTCATCACGAATAAACCCTGGAAACACACAAACTGCAGTGCTGCAAGGTGAATGTGTGTTTGAGAGTGAGGGTCCCCACCAATACAGGAAGACCAGGGTGTGTGTGTGTGTTGGTAAAATGCTGACATTTACACTTCATCACTGGAAACTGAGTGTGTTGATTTAAGAGGGAGAGAGAGAGAGAGAGAGGGAGAGAGACAGAGAGAGAGAGAGGGATAGGGAGAGAGAGACAGAGAGAGAGAGGGAGAGAGACAGAGAGAGAGAGAGAGAGAGGGATAGGGAGAGAGAGACAGAGAGAGAGAGGGAGAGAGAGACAGAGAGAGAGAGAGAGGGAGAAAGAGAGAGAGAGACACAGGGAGAGAGGGAGAGAGGGAGAGAGAGAGAGAGAGAGAGGGAGAGAGAGAGAGGGAGAAAGAGAGAGAGAGACACAGGGAGAGAGGGAGGGATAGGGAGAGAGAGAGATAGAGAGAGGGAGAAAGAGAGAGGGAGAGAGAGAGGGGGAGAGAGAGGGAGAGAGAGAGGCAGAGCGAGGGAGAGAGAGAGAGGGAGAGAGAGAGAGAGAGGGAGAGAGAGAGGGAGAGAGAGGGAGAGAGAGAGGGAGAGAGAGAGGGAGAGTGAGGGAGAGAGAGAGAGGGAGAGGGAGAGAGCTCTACCTTACACAGTGTTTTCTAGTTTCAGTCAGAATCTGAATTCATCAACTGCACAAACAGTTCAGATCATTAACCAGACTGTGGTGCAATGAATTCTGGGTAAATTAAGACTTTTCAAAATACGAAAAATGGCCGACCGAGGAACCACATCCAATCACTGAGCTCCGTTTACTTTCAGCAGAACATGTTTGTCTTTAGGAGGAATTCAACAGTAACAAGATGTTTTACTTTGAAGAGTGAAACAATATAAAGAAAAATCTGATTTTGAAGAGACCCTGAACCAGGAAGTGCCTGACCTGCAGCCAATCACTGATCTGGATCTAAACAGAATCTCAAACCCCCACATCGAGTTACCTCATCACACACAGTCGACTGAAGACGATCACACCTGACACCTGGAGGCTGCGTCCAACAGTTTAACAGTCCAACAGTCCAACAATCAACCGTCCAACCGTCCAACTGTCCAACAATCAACCGTCCAATCGTTTAACAGTCAACTGTCCAACCGTCCAACTGTCCAACAATCAACCGTCCAACCGTCCAACAATCAACCGTCCAACTGTCCAACGATCAACTGTCCAACCATCCAACAATCAACCGTCCAACTGTCCAACAATCAACCGTCCAACCGTCCAACAATCAACCGTCCAACTGTCCAACGATCAACTGTCCAACAATCAACCGTCCAACTGTCCAACAATCAACCGTCCAACCGTCCAACAATCAACCGTCCAACTGTCCAACCGTCCAACTGTCCAACAATCAACCGTCCAACTGTCCAACAATCAACCTCCAACCGTCCAACAATCAACCGCCCAACTGTCCAACGATCAACTGTCCAACCATCCAACAATCAACCGTCCAACTGTCCAACAATCAACCGTCCAATAATCAACCATCCAACAGTCCAAAAATCAACAGTCCAACCATCCATAATTCCAACTATCCAACAATCAACCGTCCAACAGTCCAACAATCAACCGTCCAACCGTCCAATAGTCCAACAATCAACAGTCCAACAGTCCAACCATCCAACAGTCCAACAGTCAACAGAACAACTCATGAAAAAGATGGTTTCTTATGTTCCACATCACGTCCTTCGTATGATTAGAACCAGGATTAAACTTAAAGATCAGCACATGACTCAACACGTAAAGAGCTAATAATTCACATATGGTTTCACATGTGAAGCATTGGGGGCACATGTGGTTTTTGGACGTTTCATATGTGGTTTTGTGGCAATAATAACGTGACACCACTGAAACTGAGTAAAGTTGGATACAGAGACCACTTCCCTCGGGGTCTCTGGCACCAGAATTCTGGACACATGGACTGGACTGGATCAGTCAGCTGCTTCTAGTTTTCCCACATTTATTCTTTGGTCACATAATATTTGATCTCCTACAAGGTCAAAACACGTGTGATGAATAGATAACAAACAAAGAGATAACAGAGAGATAAACTGGTTTCATGGGTAGGATCATCTACAGTCTGTTCTTTCTTTCACTGTTTGAACGTCCGTTCTGTTCCTCTGGACTCACCAACACCCTGAAGCCTGAAGCTTGTCATATAATTGTTCTGTATTGTTTTATATAACTGATTAAAACAAGAAACTCTAGTACTCACAGTTCCTTCCAATCCATTATCTGCTTAAAGTTTTTCGCCTTGAAGAGGAACCAGGTCCAAACTTGCTCTCGTCTTCATTCACCATTGCAAAGAAGCAGATTTACTCCGGGGAGAAGAATCACAACGCACGGCAGGAGGGAGATCTGGTGATGAACGGTATCAGCAGCAGTGATAAAAACTGTGTTCGACAGTGAAACATGACGATGGTTTTCAGGATAAACTGAATCTCTCAAAGAGGAAACTGGTCAGAATCCATCAATGTCCAACGTGGAATTAATTGTTCCAGGGGGGATTCTGATGGAGGTCTACGTTTCCTTTAGTCCAAATAACATCATTAGTCGTCATCAATCGCATCATGTAAACTTTTACTTATGGTCAAACAAGCTGTTGATCCACTTGTATCCTGTTTTCAGAAGCATTCTCAGCACAGTCCTCAGGAAATTTGGGATTTTTCAAAAATTTTTCTTGATTCATCATTCGAATCCACATTTAGCAGCCCCACCACACGTCCTAGTGTGAAGGTTTCCTTAATAAACTATCCATCCATCAGTTTGTCTTTGAGGTATCCATACACTGTCCATCCATCCTGCTGGTCTGAGTCGAATCGTTCTCACCAAACTCCTCGGGGGATTTGTCCAACAGGTTTAATGTTGTCTGTAAACCGGTCGTCCATCATCAGCCAACCAAACACAAACTCTTCAGGACATTTTGGAGTTTTTACTTTGTCAATCAAAACGTTCTGGTACATCTGTCAACAAACATCCCCTGGTGTCAATTTAGTAACTTCAATCATCTGTAGAGTGACATCTGGGCGATTAAAGTCATTAATTCAGTTTTCAATATCAGTTCACTAGTCGTCCATCCATCAGTCACTTCTGTTATCAGTAACTCTGGCCAAATAACTTGGGGAACATACGAGCTTCCCAAGACAGTGCTCATTTTGTCATTAAGTGCAACAGTCCAAGTGTCACCTCATAATGTCTGTAAACTCGTATCTGTCGTCCATCGTCAGTATCTTCTGTTATCATCCGTCTCAGTCTCACCACAGACCCTGAGGACATTTTGGAGGATTTCAAGACCTTCTTTGTTGGTCAATAAAAACTACTCAAATCATTTTATGTATCAGTAAATTATTTGTTTGTCCAGTTGTTTCCTCTTTTCAGAGCAATTCTTTCCAGACACCTTTAGGAATATAGAGGTTTTCTACTATTTCACTTTGTCTGCCAATAACAATTATATCCAGCAGTTGACATGTTTCCTTAAATCATCTAGAAACGGACCTCCTGTGATCAGAGTCACTTCACCACACTCCAAAGGAAATCTGTGAGTATTCCAATATTTATCTTAGATTTTTTCGATGGGTTTCTCCAGCCGTATCCTTAAATACTACGGGAGTTTGTAGATTTTACTTTGTACATCAATCAAACACATTCCAACATCAGTCTGGTGGTCCCCCCCTACCTCACTCTCTCCAAACTCCTCAGGGAATTTGTTCAAAATATTCCAACAGGTTTCAGTCAGTTCAAGATGTCGACTGCATCACTTTCTCCTTTCTCCTTCGCCCATCAGTGAATCCTCCGTTAGTCCGTCCGTCTGTCCATCCTCGTCCTTCATCAGGATCAGAGTCGGTCCGAGCGGCTGGAAGTTTTCAGGGAAGAACCGGAGGAGTTTGTGTTGGAAAGTTTGTGTTGGAACATCATCCAAAAGATGAGAAAGAGGAGAATCCTGCATAGATTTGAAGAAGTTTAGTTCAGTTCATCAGCAGTGTCTCCGTCCAGAATCTGGTCTATGTGTCCATCCATCTCCACATCACTCTGTCCAACAGCATCCCTGAGCCAAGCATTGCACCAAATCCATTCAGAGGCGTCCGTCCGTCCTCGTGGCTCCTGTTTCACCTCCCGTTTATTTTATTAGTGGACACAATCCTTCACTTTCCTCCCTCATTCCTCTCCTCTTTTTCTCCACTGTTTTCCTTCTCTTCTTCTCTCTTGTCTAAATTTTCTCATTACTAAACCATCTCTTTTTCTTCTCTCCTTTCCAACTCTTTAATTCTGTCTACGGTTTCCTGTTGACTTCTGTCCTCTCTTTTTCTTCTATCGTTACCTTTTACTCTAATATCTACCTCTTTTCTTTATCTTAACCTGTCCTCCATTTCCTTTTCCTCTCACGTTCTCACTTACTCCTTTTCTCTATCCTCCATATTTTACTTCAAATTGACCTGTTTTGCTCCATTTTTTATTTTCCTTCTCTCCACCTCCACCTCTCCTTTTCCTCTCCCTCTCTTCTCTCCTGTAGCTTCTCAGTCTGTTCCTGCAGTATCGCAATGCCTCTCCTTTTCCTCTCCAGCCCTCCCTCCCTCCTTCCTCCTCCTCCTCCTCCTCTAACTCCAGGAGAGAGAGGGGGGGATTAATAGAGGCGGCAGCAGCAGAGGAGGAATGACGGATTAAAAACAAGGTAGAAATAAAGGAGTGAATGAAGAGCGGGTAGATTCCTGCTTCTCGCCGCTGTTGTTGTTGCTGGGAAACACTGGCGATGCTCCAACCTTCCTCTCCTCCCTAGCTCCATCCATCCGTCTGCCTCGCTCACCTTCCCTCCCTCCCTCTCATCCCCCTTCTCTCTCTCTTTTCACAGCCCCGCCTCCTCGTCGTGTCAACGCGCAGCAACCGTGAAAACCGCTGTTGATCGCCCCAGTTGATCCCCTCATTCCCTCTCTCTCTCTCTCTCACACACACACTTGACATGCTGCATGAATACTTCATGAGATGACCCCCCCCCC
>NW_019525517.1:31629-54583 GCF_002814215.2 Seriola lalandi dorsalis
GGGACTTCAAAGACACTCATTATATGTATATGTTATATGTGTGTGTGTGTGTGTGTGTGTGTGTGTGTGTGGTTTGTAGGAACTGGACTGAACACAGGACTAGACCAGGTATTGACCAAGTCCAGCAGCTGTTCTGGGGAGAGGACAGGAGTGAGAAGAAGAAGAAGAAGAACAGGTGGTGAGTCTCTGCGGCACCTCTGATTGGTCTGAAGGATTCAGGAGTGAAGCTCCGATAGAAAAGGTCGATAGAAAAGCTCGGGCCAAAAGCCAGAAATCCACTTTGAGGGAACTCGACCCCCCTCAGAGTGGAGCCTGATTTAATGTTCAGTTCATTTCAGGGTCCAAGGATTCTGTTCACCAGACCAGACCTGGTTCTGAGACCATAGCCGGGAAGCTCAGATGTTGTTCTGCCTGGGTGTACCTGGGTCCGGACCCAAGTTTTTGACTCCTGGGTTTGGCAGACCTTTGAGGACACACTGATGATCTGTGGGTATCGAGCGGGATCAGTTTCAGGTTTGTGAAACTGAACGGTCTCAAACCGGTACAATACACTGAGTAGGGGTCCAGGGTCCAGGGTCCAGAGTCCAAGGTCCAGGGTCCAGAGTCCAGGGTCCAGGGTCCAGGGTCCAGGGTCCAGGGTCCAGGGTCCAGGGTCCAGAGTCCAGGGTCCAGAGTCCAGGGTCCAGGGTCCATGGTCCAAGGTCCAACTCTCAGATCTCTTTGTGCTGCCTCTCACCATCAGTCTAAAACACACACTGTCCCTGACCTCTGACATGACCTACAGCACCACCTCCATCTGCGACATCCTAATGTGCCGGTGGAAGGAGATGCTTGATGTTTCCATGGCGATGATGCATCTCGGCCCCTGAATTATAGACGACTTCTTCTTCTCGTCTTTGCTCCTTGATGTTTGTGGCTTTGATGGAGCTTGAAGCTGAATGTGCGACGAGTCTCAGTCGTTCAACATTCATGTTTTCATTATCTCTGCGTCCTCTGTGGTCTCTGTACCATGAACAGCTCATAGCAGCTAATGCATACCATATCAGATGGGGGGGGTGTTGAGGAGAAATCAGACCAGCACCAGCCGTCGTTCAGGCGAAAGTCACCTTCAGAATTCCCTCCACTGAAGAAGAAACCATGGTTTCATCTAAAAAGGCCTCAGACACAGAAGGATGAGACCAGATCACAGGTGGACTCCATCAGTGTCATTAGAGGCTCCATCAGTGTCACTGATGCAGCTGGTCCCAGAGTACAGTAAAATGAAATGTTCCAATTTCTAACAGGTTCCATATGTAATTTCAACATATATGATTTTACTTCATATGTACATATACTACAATTGTGAATGGGAAACTGAGCCGAAGCCCTCGTCACCCTCACCCCCTCCTGAGCCCTGAGGACCAGGCTGCTCGCTGCTCTGTGACAGCTCCAACCACTCAAACTGGGTAAAAATAGTAAATCTGCCAATTACATTCTGCACAGAGAGAAGAGTGAGTGTGTGGCTCAGGAAGACTTTGATCCCTGAGGGAAAATCCTCATTTTAAATGTTTCTGCTGCAGAAAAACCAAAAACCATCTGAACTTTAACGTTTTACAGCAAGAAACATCAGCAACAGTTCACTGAAGGAAGACCATGAGAGGCGGTAGAAAGCTCCAAATTGGGTTTTGATTATTTAGTTTACTTTTTAAGATGTAGAAATACTTGACAATGTTCTAAATACCATAATAACATTTCATATGAGGTAAATGGATTAATTAATAAGTTTCCAACACAATATCTGAACAGTTTAGTTGTTACTAAACAACATTAGCTTCAGATCCTCAGGCAGGACTCTGCTGGTCCTGGTTCAGGATCAAAAGTGACCAGGTTTTTACACTCAGTGACATCTTCTAAACCTCTTTCTGTTTTATTTCTTTATTTCACAGCTTTTATTTATTATTTATTTTTATTTATTTATGTGTTTTATTTTATTTCATTCACTGAACTTTTATTTGCTGGATCTTTATCTTGTTTTCATATTTAGTTTTTCTGTTCTGAAGCACAATGGTTTGACAGGTGGTGTATAAATAATGTTTTTTTACAGAGAAAGTCCTGAACTGATTTGTACTGAACTTGGAGGAGGGCTGGGTCCCGGTCCAGAACCAGAACATTTACTGTAAATTTGACTTGATTTTCTCTCTGAACTGTGGTGCATCTGCCTGATTTATTATTATACATATTATCATATATTCAGGATAAGGGAGAGTTTTCTATGTGGGATGCGTTCACTGACCTGAGGAAGAATGCGGCAGCAGCAGACGGCAGTTGGCTGGTCTGGGTGGCGATGCTGTGGGCGGCTGGTTTGACTGCGACGACCTTTGTCGAATTCTTCACGGTCGCACAACTTCCATCTGAGGCCACAGTCTGAGAGACGGGAGACAAACAGGACGAGCACATCAACACATGAGCTGTGACATCACCTCCACTCCTGCAGGGGGCGGGAACAAAGCACCAGGGACCAGTGTCTCAAATCTGATCTGGATTTAATCTAATCCTGCACCTTGTTACAGTAACATCGTTAATTCATCAGATGTTTCACATGAATGTTAGTTTAACAGACCCAGCTTGTGTTTAGCCTAGCTTAGCACAAAGACTGGAGGCAGGGGGAAACCCTCAGACATCTGTTCTCTGCATGTGGAGGTCATTAACTAATCAGCTCTGGTCATAAGCATCCAAACTTCTCATCATGCTCAGTCACAATGTGGCTGCTTCTTCCTGGCTCACTGTGGCTAATGGCTAATCCTGCTAATGATCACAGAGCAGAGTTTGTTGTTCTACTGTTTGGGAAAGTGGATTCATTTCACCTACAGTTTTATATTTTATAGGTTGTGACGTGTTTGAATTTTAAACTTAGTGTTCAAAGCATCAACATCCAGATAAATATAAAGACATCATCAGTTTTAAACTGTATCTGTGACCTAGTGGATTATAAATCATGATCATGGAGGTTTTTGTTGTTTGTCCTCATTCTGTCAGGACTCTTCCTCTCTCCAATCCCTCTTCTTCTTCTCTGTTTGTTCTCTTTGTCTCTGGGCTCACACCCGTGGCCTGGTTACGGTGGATTACCGTGGTAACGGGGAGTCCATTGTTCAGCTGTTGGACTGGGACACGCTCGGCCAGATAACAGGATTACACAGCGAGCCACTGGCAGGACGAACCCACCGCCACAACCAAAACACTCAGACCTGAGCAGCAGCTAATCAGACCAGGTGAACTACAAACATGTCGGAGGCTGGACTTTCTCTGAGTTTTTATTTTATCAGTGCAGATTCCTTCAGCTGTGGTTTGACTGGTTCACTGATTTTCCTGTGGTGGGGTCGAATATGCAAACAATGGATGCATAAGACTTAAAAACAACATAAACTTCACCAGCTGACACTAGACTGAAACCAGCTGACTCTAGACTGAAACCAGCTGACACTAGACTGAAACCAGCTGACACTAGACTGAAACCAGCTGACTCTAGACTGAAACCAGATGACAGTATAAAACCAGCTGACAGTAGACTGAAACCAGCCGACTCTAGACTGAAACCAGCTGACAGTAGACTGAAACCAGCCGACTCTAGGCTGAAACCAGCTGACATTAGACTGAAACCAGCTGACACTAGACTGAAACCAGCTGACACTACACTGAAACCAGCTGACACTAGACTGAAACCAGCTGACACTAGACTGAAACCAGATGACAGTATAAAACCAGCTGACAGTAGACTGAAACCAGCCGACTCTAGACTGAAACCAGCTGACAGTAGACTGAAACCAGCTGACACTAGACTGAATGATGATACGCCAGGTCCAGCCAGTTACTGGTTTTAGTCCCAGTCTTGTACAGTACACTGGAATGAACTGGAAGCTGTATATCTGTGAAAAAAAAACAAAACATGGCTGACATTAAACTGAAGAAAATGAAATTTGTAATTAAAACACCATTTTCCTGATTCTGTTCACACCTCCTCCTCCTCCTCCCCTTCCTCACTGCCCTCACCTCCTCAGAGTAAAGTCTTCACGTGTGCAGACGACCTCTCGGCTGATCAATAACCTCCTCTATCTCCCTGCAGTGACCTCAGATTATATTTGCATCTGTAATCAGGCCTCATTGATCCCAGCTCCTCATTAGAGCTGCTTCACAATCAGGACTGTGAGTCCGTGGAGGAGCAGAAACAAGCACCAGTTGACCTGAACACCACCTCACTGAGAGGAGTGTCGACATCGGACCCTGATCCTGAGACTGATCCTGAGACTGATCCTGAGACTGATCCTGAGTCTGAGTCTGGATCCAGGTCAGGTTGGTGGAGGGTGAAACTTCCAGTCCTGTCATGTGCAACCACAGATTGTACAGAAAGATGTCGAGCTGAATCCTCTGTGCGTGTTGGGACTGTGAACATACGCTCCTGTTAGCATCCGTTAAGCGTCATGCCTCGGAGGTCGTCTCCTGGGCGACACAGACACAGATTTTTGTGACGGCGCACCAGGATTTGTCCCGGTGTGCCTGGCGGTCCATGGAACCCTGGACCCAGTCCCCTGGTGCTGCTCTGTGCTTCCTGCCTCTTTGAGAATAAAGAGGAGCATCTGGTCCACGGTGGAGAGTAATGTGATGAAATGATCTATTGGCTTTATAAATGACATGCAGCGTGTCCCTCCCTGCTTACTGTAGTGTGCTGGTGTTCAGGACTGCAGCAGGAGACCCTCCACACTCCTTCCAGGTAGTGGTGTGCATCTAGGGGGAGGGGGGTAACCGTAGCCAGCCCTTTGGCGCCACCCCCACCAAGGTAGGTGCTCTGAACTCCGCCCCATCCCCACAGAGCCCCGCCCCCCTGTCGCTGCCCCTCGTCAACCACCCAGCTGCTCTCTGAGGCCGGGGGGTTGCAGGTATTGGGGGTGGGAGGGGCACTGGGGGTGTCGGGGTGAGGCGTCATCTCCCTGCTGATGCCCAGAGCCTGACGTAGTGCGAGGCGCCTCAGCTGCTGGAAGGAAGCAGCGCAGACGTCGCAGCGGGCGTCGACGGAAGCATGGCGGCTGCGACGAGGCCACTGGAGGCGGTGGAGCTTATCGAACAGGAAGGAGGCGTAGGCTGGGTCCTGGAGGGGGGGGGTAAAGACAGACAATACAGGTGATGAAACCAGGAGGAACCAGAGTCCAACATGTTACACACTTATTTACTTTTACCCCCACCAAGACCAAACATGTGTCAGTGAGATCCACAGATCCAGATCCGGATCCAGATCCGGATCCGGATCTGGACTCAGATGATCCAGATCCTGAGAAACTGATGGAAATGTTGGAAAAATCTCACTATGTTCTGGATCAGCCCCAAAACCTGAACGGGTTCTTCCCTGAACCAGAACCTGATTCAGGACCTTTTGCAAACACAATTTCCTCGACTGAGGCAACGATAGAAACACACACAGGGCTGTGTTAAACCTTTATACTTTTACCCCCACCAAGACCAAACATGTGTCAGTGAGATCCACAGATCCAGATCCGGATCCAGATCCAGACTGATTCTGCAGCAGCGAGTCCAGACACAGCCACAGTCAGTTTTAACTATCCACCAACAATCAACCAATCAAACAGGTGAAAGGACCGTCAGTGGCAGCTGCTGTTTGTCTGTCTGACAATACAATAGATTCATGTCAGACTCATTTTAAAGCTTCTCATGTTTCCCTCTAAAACAACACGGAAAGTAAAATTACAACTTTATTCTCTTAATATTAATTAATAATGTGATTTTATTCTCAAAATTATGACTTTATTCTTGGCCCTGATTCTCTGTCATAGTATTCAGCACATTTGTTTTGTTTTTGGATCTTTATGATTCAGCAGCTGCTCCTGATCCACACACACACACACACACACACACACACACACACACACACACACACACACACACATAAAGCCCGTCAGCGTGTGGAGATTTACAGTGCACTCTGTCAGGTTCTGACCTGCTGCCGACACGAGTCACTGAAGCTGAATGCAGGTCAGTGATTCAGTGTCAGCTGACTCCACACAGACGCCGTGATGCTTTACAGCCCAGACTCTCTTCTTCTGCCGCGTTCAGACGCAGAGAGGAAGAGCTACGTTCAGCAGCAACATCTGTTCTCCAGCTGCTCATTAACATGCTCGTTACTGCGCAACGTTGATGACATCACTGATGAATCAACAGGAAGTGAAACTTGTTGCTTTCCTAAGTAATTTTTCTGGAAAGACTTTGAAGTTAAATATGATCAAAACAACATGTGATTAACATTGAATATAAGGAAAATAATTCATTTAATATTGTTAACCTGCTGATTTTATGAGGAAAAATTCATATTCATAAGGTAAAATTTCTTTAATTTACTCTTATGTTGAACATCACTTTGAGTCTCTCAGATTTGTCCATGTCAGCAGTTAATATCTATTTCCAGATCTGCAGACACTGATTCTTTTACGTTTTATAAACAGGATCCTGTTTTCTGAGCGTGAAATATCCCAGAAGTTCTAGAGTCTCACTGCTTCAACCCTAAACATGTTATTTGTAACTATGATAATCCAAATGAATATCTACGTCACTTCATAAATATAAATGTTAAATTCTTTATCAACAAACAGAAATTTGCCAAATTAACTTTTAAATTTTCACCTTTTCTCCTGATTCTTTACTCAAATCACTTGATTTATTAAATAACAAAAAGAATAATTAATAAGTTTTAAATGTATAGAACCTTTTCCCTGTTCCTCCATAAATAACAATCTGGTTTAATGTTTGATGTATTAACTGAGTTCCTGCACGTTTCTTCTGATCAATAAAAGAACTTGTTTCTCAACAGCTCTTTAAACAACATTAAATATCTGCTGGAGAACTAACAGGAAGTTACCTGGAGAGTCCTGCAGGTTTAAGATCCTCAGTCTGATCCTGAAGCTGCTCCAGTTCTGGACCATCTGAGTCCAGACTAGCAGACTAGCTCACGACCTTCTGACCCTCTCTGTGACTGACACAAACCAGCTCCACCACATTTGTGATTTTAACTAAATCAAACAACAATCACTTTAACACACAAAAAACTACAGCTCCCAAAGGCTTATGGGTAATGATGTTGAATACTTGTTAAAAAAAAAAAAAAAAACTTATTTGAACATATAAAGTGATTTTTAGAAATGAACTGGTGCAGTTCTTCATGATGTGATCGTTGAGGTGACTTCTTTCTTTTAATCTAAATCTCTTACAATCTGAACGTTTATAAGACAAAATAATAAATTAGAATAAACTGGATTAAATATCCAGTTAAAAACCATCAGTCACTCAATCTGACGCTTCACAGCTGCTGTGTTTTATTTGATCTCAGATGGATCTGAAACAGTCACATGGTCCACATGGTTTTGGTGGGTCGTGTTTAGCCCTTGGAAGATACTGGTCTGGTACCAAACCCCTATAAACCCTCATCTGTGCTAGTGTTGTCTGATCTAGTCTGATCTGATCTGATCTGATCTAATCTGATCTGTGATCTAATCTAATCTGATCTGTGATTTAATCTAATCTGATCTGTGATTTAATCTAATCTGATCTGTGATTTAATCTAATCTGATCTGTGATCTAATCTAATATGATCTGTGATTTAATCTAATCTGATCAGAACTAATCTGATCTTGATGTAATCTAAACTGATCTAAAAGGAGATTACGTATTTTCGGACACGTTATAAATCAAACAATTTAATCTATTTATCAAACATTAATCAATAATGATGACAATCGTTGGCTGCAGACTTCTCTCATGTCTGCGGAGCGTTAGTTGCCATGGCAGTGGCGCGTTAGTCACCATGGCAGCAGGCAGACATCCGTCTTCTGGCTCCTCTAACAAGCGGAGACACAGAAACTCCAGTGACGTCTCACTCCTCAGATTATTCTCCTCCAGCTCAGAGGAAGTGGATTAGCTCACATTAATCAACACAGTGTTCTGAATGCTAACGACTCTTTAATGTTGCTGAAGGTGAGAGCTGAACCGGCTGCATTGCCTCCCTCCGCTCTAATTATCTCGTTAATCAGGAGGGCTGCTGGGAAACGGCTCTTCACAGGCTTTCATTTGATCAGAACCTGCAGGCAGCAGAACTGAGGACGGGCTGGACTCTGTTTCTACAGCGGAGACAGAGACGGACGCCGGGTCCCAGGTCACAGAGGACCGACCATGTCACGGCGACTGGACTGCCTCATGTTAAAGGTTCCAACAGGTGGATCCTTCATGGTCCAACATATCCCAAGGTTCACAGCAGACAGTGACAGAGAGTCTGAGGACAACACTGTTAATGTCAGTGTTGTCATTCAGCTCAACGGTAAAACAGAAGGTTTAAATGAGAAAAAGTTACGTGTTGACAGGAGCTGCGCTTTGTGATGCAACAGTAAGGGCGGGAACAGCTGCACACTGGGGTAGGTGTGATCTAACGTTAGGCTGAGGGAACAGCAGCTCTGTTCGCTGCCCCCGGTGGTTGAAACGAATTCTGCAACCACACAATCAATCAATCAATCAATCAATCAGTCAGACCAGATCAGCTGTAAATAAAAGGATTATCAGACCCAGATATCAGTCCAGCCCTGTTCCACTAACTCCCCTCCCCGTTCCCTCACTTCGCCCCACTGCAGCCGCCTCCTCCTCGCTCGTCCTCGCCGTGTCACCACTCATCACCTTCAGGAGAGGACGAGCCCAGAGTCAGTCCTCGCTACGCTAACGAGCATCAGAGGAGTCGGGTCTGTTCCAGCCCCAACCCAGAGAGCAGAGCGGACCCTGCCGCATATGGAGCAGAGACGACACAGTGGAGGCTGATTAGAAACCTCATTATGAAAATCCAAAATGGCCGGCTGACTTCCATGAATACCAGGTCAGGTCATTGACCTCCTCCTCTGCTACGGTTTGAATCTGCTGCGTCATGGCGACAGCTTCATTTGTTGGAGATAATTTTCCTGGATCAAGGCGTCCTGCAGTGCATGCTGGGCCATCATCATCTAACTGTTCATTCGCCTCCTGTATGAAGCCCACAGGTCATCTGTGCAGCAGGTTATCATCACCCATGGTTACGCTTTGTTGCTGGGTGTGTTTATTATTGTAACCATGACAACAGAGGTCCGGTACAAGGTGTCTGGTGTAGTGTTAGTATTTGTGTGTGTTATCTCCATGGAGACAGCCTGAAGCATCTCATAAAGAAAGACCTCACGAGAACTGCGTGATGAGATCAACACCACAACGACTAATGGTTCTTGACTCAAGAACTGTGCGTCGGAAACTGGGAGAAGAAGGACTTGTTGGCAGAATGGCAGCAAAGAAACCATTACTGAAAGAGAAAAAATCAATATGAAATTTACAAAACAACACAAGAAATGGACAAAGGAAGATTGGTATAAAGTGTTGTGGACTGATGAGTGTATGTTCGACGGAGGGAGGGGGAGATATAAAAAGTGTCTTTTGCCAACAGTTAAACACGGAGAGTGTAGTATTATGGTGTGCGGCGCCACTTCAGCCTCAGGAACTGGTGATCATCATGATGTGACGTGATGGCATCATGGATGAGAAAGTATACAGAGTGGCGTAGTGGTCTAAGCAGGCGCCATGTGTAGAGGCTACAGTCCTCGCTGCAGTCGGCCCCGGTTCGGTCCCCGGTTCGAGTCCCGCATCGGACGGCCCTTTACTGCATGTCATTCCCCCTCTCTCTGCCTCCCCATTTCCTGTCTCTCTCTACTATCCTGTCCAATAAAGACACAAATGCCCCCCATTAAAAGAGAGTATACCACAACATTCTGGTGAGGCACAGAGTACCATCTGGGAGTCGTCTTATTGGGCCTGGATTTACAGAAAGAATCTGCTGGAACATTGAGAAAGTCCAGACCTCAACCCCATCGAGCGAGTTGGAAAATAAACTGGACAGATCTATTGTACATTCAAAGGAAAGCATTTGGCTTGAGTTGCAGAAGGCATGGGGTAACATTAGTGTTGAAGTTCTCAGGAAATATATTGACACTATGCCAGAGAGATGTGCTGCTGTAGCTGCAAACGGTGGACATACACTTCCCTCCAAAAGTATCGGAACAATGAGGCCAGTTCCTTTATTTTATCTGTAGACTGAAACATTTGGGTTTAACATCAAAAGATGAATATGAGACAAGAGATCAACATTTCAGCTTTTATTTCCAGGTGTTTACATCTGGATTTGATGCACAATTTAGAAGATAGCACCTTTTGTTTTGAACACACCCATTTTTCATGTGAGCAAAAGTATTGGAACATGTGACTGACAGGTGTGTATTGTTGCCCAGGTGTGTCCTATTACAATGATTATTCAAACAATAAATAGCACTGAATGTCTACGCTCAGTTTCAGATTGGGATTTTATAGCATTTATAGTTAGAGGTGTAACTAACATGAAAACCAGAGAGCTGTCTCTGGGTGAAGCTGAGAGAAGATGGAAAATCAATCAGAGCCGTTGCACAAACATTGGCCATAGCCAGTACGACCATTATGAATGTCCTGAAGAAGAAAGAAAGCACTGGTGTACTAAGTAACAGTGATCGAATGGGTAGACCGAGGAAAACAGCAGCAGTTGAGGACAGAAACATTGTGAGAGCTGTAAAGAAAGACCCTAAAACAACTGTTAGTGACATCAGCAACAACCTCCAGAGGGCAGGAGTGAAGGAATCAGAATCTACTGTTCGCAGACGACTTCATGAACAACAGAACAGAGGCTACACCAGAAGATACAAACCACTCATTAGCAAGAGGAATAAGAAGGCCAGGCTGGAATTTGCTAAAAAGTACAGAGACGAGCCTCAAAACTTCTGGGACAATTTTAAGTCTATCTGTTCCAATACTTTTGCTCACCTAAGAATTTGGTGTTCCATTACAAAAATCTGCTAAGTTGTGCATCAGATCCAGATGTTAATACCTGGAAATAAAAGCTGAAATGTTGATCTCTTGTCTCATATTCATCTTTTGATGTCAAACCCAAATGTTTCCAGTCTACAGATAAAATAAAGGAACTGGCCTCACTGCTCCGATACTCTAGGGGAGTGTACCAGATATTAAAGTTAGGACTCACTTCATCTGATATCTGTCAGGTGTTCTAATAATTTTGGCCACCACTGTGTATATATATATATATATATATATATATATATATATAAATTATATCTGCACAGACTGGTATATATGTCAATATATGAAGTTGTTCTAACAGGTTTCATATATAATTTTTTACAAATATTACAGATAAAATAAAAATGTATATTTCATTAATGGAAATTAAAGACATGTTCATATATTATTATTACATGTGGAGTTTAATCTCTGAGCCTGTGGATAAAGTGAACAAACCAGCAAAATACCAGCGGGGTGTGTGTGTGTGTGTGCAACAGAGCGAAGAGCCACTGACTGACCAACTGAGAGAGACAGAGTGGGCGAGCGAGCAGCAGAGGCAGTGAAGTCAGATCACTGAACAGATCAGAGAGAGAGAGAGAGAGAGAGAGAGAGAGAGAGAGAGAGAGAGAGAGAGAGAGAGAGAGAGAGAGAGAGAGAGAGAGAGGTAACACCACAGAAAGTGAAGCTCTCTCGCCCCAGCAGAGATGTGAGCTGCTGTGATGACCTGACAGAGGAGTTCAGCGTCACTGTCCTGGGCCTGCACAGTCCGCTCAGACCACATCCCAGTCCAGGTTCTGCAGAGATCCTGGACTGTTGAGTCCAGACAGAGACCAGGACCTGGACCTGAGGGACCTTCAGGTGACGCTGTGTTTACCTGTACGTCTCCCTCAGCAACACACAGGTGTCGTCTGTGATGTCGAAAGAACGACTGAAGATCAGAGTCTTTGCAGAGACCGCCAGACCGGACTGGACTGAACCAGACCAGACCAGACCACCTGACCCAGACTGGACCAGACCAGACTGAACCAGACCACCTGACCCAGACCAGACTGGACCACCTGTCCTGATCCAGCTGCAGAACCCAGGTCCGGGAGGCCTCGTAACTTCCTGTCCTCGCTCTACTGTTAAAGTGTCTTACACTGACTCACCTGATCAGTCCCGCCCCTCTGCTGCTTCCAGCCAATCAGTGTATGAGGGTGTACCTGTGTGAGACAGTTGTGACAGTGTTGTGTTGCTGCTGACCTTCAGGGCCGAGGTGTCGGCCAGAGCAGCAGCTTGTCTCTTCAGCTGTGACGCCATGATGTGGCAGCGCTGACACAGCCTCTGTAGCTCCTCCCCCTCCTCCTCCGGCTTGCCGTAGCGGCTCAGTTCGCTGGCTGACAGCGAGCCCTCGGGGTTCGGCCTGGACGCGCAGCTCCTCCTCACCTCCTCTTCGTCCTCCTCTCCTGCAGAACGAAGACGCTTCCTGCGGCACGTGGAGCCCAGAGGAAGAGGAGTGTCGCCCTCCACCACCTGCACAAGACACAGGAAACTCAGTGTCTGTCACATGACTCCTCAGAGCAGGAGACATGTAACTGTTGAACCACAGGAAGTAAAACTAGTAGTACTTCCTGTAGTTAAAGTACTTCCTGTTGTGACAGTTTCACATTAAAAGTACTACCTGTAGTCACAGTATCACAGGTGAAGTACTTCCTGTAGTTACAGTTTCACATTAAAAGTACTACCTGTAGTCACAGTATCACAGTAAAAGTACTTCCTGTAGTTAAAGTATCACAATAAAAGTACTCCCTGTAGTCAAAGTATCACAGTAAAGGTACTTCCTGTAGTTACAGTTTCACATTAAAAGGACTTCCTGTAGTTAACGTATTACAATAAAAGTACTTCCAGTAGTTCAACTATCCCAGTAAAGTACTTCCTGTAGTTCAACTATCACAGTAAAGTACTTCCTGTAGTCACAGTATCACAGTAAAAGTGCTTCCTGTAGTTAAAGTATCACAATAAAAGTACTCCCTGTAGTCAAAGTATCACATTAAATATACTTCCTGTAGTCACAGTATCACATTAAATGTACTTCCTGTAGTTTCACATTAAAAGTACTTCCTGTAGTCACAGTATCACAGTAAAAGCACTTCCTGTAGTTAAAGTATCACATTAAATATACTTCTTGTAGTTAGTTTCACATTAAAAGTACTTCCTGTAGTTACAGTGTCACAGTAAAAGTTCTTCAGATGAATCATGGGAAATCTTTGCTGTTATTTGTGAAATGTAGAATTTGACGTCTCTGCTCAAACAGATGATTAAACGACATCAAACGACATCTAGTCTTTTTCTACATTATGTCGTTTAAAAAGACAAACTTTCATATGAGAACATAAAGTGATATTTCTGTTCTCAGTATGTGTTTATCACGTGCTGTATTAGGACGAGCTCTCCCTCTGAACGGAGGCTGAGTAGAAGTGTGAAGTAAGAGCAGTTCTGAGAAGCTGCAGGGTGAGGCTTCATCTGCAGCTCTGAACAAAGACTGAGGAGGAACAAATGATCGACAGCAGAGTCATCATCACAGCTAAACCTCCACACGCTCGCTAGCTTCACCTGCGTCACCAGAGACAGACAGAAAAATCACCTGAGGTCACATGACTTTGACTTCAAAATAAAAGCAGAGCGAGTTTAATCAAACACCAGTGTCGAGCCAGAATCCAGAGATGAGTCTGATACTCACTGTGTATCTCCTGTAATCCGGTCTGTGTCCCCGAGCTGAGCTCCAGTACTGTGAGTACATCTCTGTTCACAAACTCCCCGACGGCTTTAATGAACTTTAATAAACTCTGATTATCTGATGAACTCTCCGACTGAGAAGCAGCTTCAGTCTCAGCCTGTGAGGAGCTCTGCTTTCAGTACAGAGGGAAAAAAGACAAGCTGAGTGTGTGTGTGTGTGTGTGTGTGTGTGTGTGTGTGTGTGTGTGTGTGTCTCGGCTGTAGGAGGAGAATGATGTCGCTGAAGCGTGAACTTTCAGACTGCAGGACGGGAGAGTGAAGACTGAGCTGAGATCCACTGCTCTGACACAGTTACATAACTGCTGTGTGTGAAGACGAACGATGACACGGTGGTGGTGAATATTAGTGTGAATATTAGTGTGAATATTAGTGAGGCTGGTGGAGGTAGATAAACAGTGATGGCTGCTGGGCAACTGATACTGGATACTGGACAAACCGGTCCAGATGATGTAGACCAGGAACGTCCATGGTGGATCCACTCAGTCGCTGTGATTCAGATGATTCGATCATTCACCAATTCCATCTAATGCTGGAGGGAAAAACAAGAAATGAATTACAAATCTGAAATCTACTAAAATCTGATGTGACGGCCCAGCCCAGCCCAGCCTGTCAGTGTGTGTGAGTGTGTGTGAGTGTGTGTGTGTGTGTGTGTGTGTGTGTGTGTGTTGTAGAGGAGCCTGTGGTGAGTGGAGGAGGTCTGCCCCCCCCCCCCATCACCAGTCACTGGACTGGTTTCTCTGGTTTGAGGATTGTTGGAAACATTGGTGATAATGTAAGAAGACAACTCAAATAAATACAGAACATAGATCTAGTTGTTTTTAGGCATTTTAATGTGGGAAAATAACAGATTATAATCTAAGTGGGTTAAAATATATTCTACCAGTATTATTCTTTAAATGTTTGTTTACCTGAAGTTACAGCCTCTGGTGCAGGTTTCCTGTCTCTCCTCTAGGGACAGGAGCAGCAGGGTCTTACACCGGGGGTCAAAGGTTGATGTTCGTCTCTACTGCACTGGTATATCTCTTCTTCAGATCTTGTATGGTGCTGTGTTTGATGTCTCTGACCATCGCTGTGTCACTAATGTTGTCCTGTGCCACAGCTGTGGTCGCCACTTGCATCGACCTCAGTTCCTTCGGTGTTCCTGATATCTGTCTCATTCAGGGTGAAGATATCTGTGCCACTCTGTCTGTAGAAGCGTCGTCAGCGACAACAGCCAGGTGCCCCAAATGCTTCAGCACTTCATGTGATAAATCACGTGCTTTCTAACATGCAGGGTTAGATCGTTCTGGATCATTGGGAGGAAGCTTTGCTGAGCTAAGTGTGTCCAGTGTTGGTTGGTTTTCCAGTGGAGCTGATTGAACATTAGCTTCACACATCCTCGGCTAAAGTTTTCTCTGGGTGGTGCTGTGTGAGATGAGTCCTAAGGTTTGCAGTATTCCCAGAGTATTTTATTTTCATACAACACTTCAAATCTCATGTGTCATATCCATCTCCTTCATTCCTTCTTTGTTAAAAAACCAACGTTCGATTCAAACGCAGTCTTTCTCCAATGCCTCCATATTTGTTTTACCAACTTCCTCCCCCACACTGACCGTGACCTCTGCTGACCTCACCAGAAAAAAACTCCGCTCCACCATCTAGTGATTTTATCATTGAAATACCAAAAAGTTCAGTTCGTGTAAGCAATTCATACAATAAAAGATCGATACTTGGCGTCCGGGATTCGATACAATATTGCCTCATAACCTGTTGTGATACTATGCTGTATTGAGTTTTCCCTCCACCTGTTTAAGCACAAACCTCATTTCTGTTTTCAACGACCAAATGTGGCGTTTTCAACCAGTGAGATGCAGCATTACTCTTCCTGTGCCTAGTCTCTCAGGAATTATAAGAAGAAGAAATCAGACTGGGTCTATTCCTTGGTGTGTTCCAGACAAACCAAGATGTTGGACACACTCGTAACACTTCTCTATGGGCTTTTCAAAACGTCCAGATGGTGCTGACAAAGCCAGCTAATGTGATTTGAACCAGATAGTACGAATGAGTATGTTCTTTGGTTTACAGAGAGGACGTCAGTAGAGTAAGCGCTCCTTCAATCAGGTCCAGGACACATTTACACACAGAACTAAAAGAATGTGGTCTGACTGATCGGATCTCAATGCGTCTTAGGTGCGTTCACACCTGAACTTTTTGGGTCTTGACAGACCAAAGAACTGAAGAAGATCATCAGGTAAACCAGAGCAAAACCAGCTGACAACTTAAATACATCACTTCCAACAACAAGGAGAGTTCAGACTTCCTGCACAACATATTCATGTCCAACTCAGAGACACCAACCAGAACACCACAAACATGAGGTCCAGCCACGAACACAAATGGAGCTCGTGGCCTCTTCACACCGGCAGTAAGACAAAGGAAACAAAGAACTGAAAAACAATAAACTCCCAAATGAAGTTTTAGTTTTAGATTTTATCTTTAACATTTAGTACTGTATGTTAGGATGTGTTTGCACATAATAATATGTGTGTTACTTTTATTCCACTATCTTTCTGCCA
Organism: Seriola lalandi dorsalis; assembly: GCF_002814215.2. Lineage (NCBI taxonomy): Eukaryota > Metazoa > Chordata > Actinopteri > Carangiformes > Carangidae > Seriola > Seriola lalandi. The sequence goes on from NW_019525517.1 coordinate 47,880, forward strand.
GGAAGTGTAGGCACAAAATAATTTCATCATTTCTGGATAGAGGGAAATTATTTAATATCATATTGTTATTCTGCATGTTTAAATGCTAATAAAAGTGCCCCTGAAGGAGAGCTCAGTCCTCAGACAATATAAAAAAGTATAATGTGTCAGCGCATTCGTTTATTTGCACTAAGAGTTCTCCACTCAAAGTTATCCGGTGAAACCAATATTTATTTGCTATTAAAGAATCAAAATCAGCATGTACATGGATCTCCTCCGATATGAAAACCAGTCTGCAAGCAGTTAGCTGTGGCCAACGTCCCAGAGAAGAGAGTCTATCTCAGCAGTTACACAGAGTTTTGTATTTATTTCTGTAACTATCTGATTGGTGGAAAAGCTGGGGAGAGGCTGTGGTTTAGACTCAGCTGGCACAGTGCCTCCTTCTTCTGAGCTGACTGCACCTGGAGAAAAACCTACTCCCTTTTCATGTAACCGCCATTCGTCATGTTTGGAGTTATTGTTTACTTTATGCAACTGAGGCGGTCACATGACATCCTGTTCTTCTGGTGTCTCCCTCTGTGTGCGTGTCTGCCTTGAGTTTCACCCTAGCGCCCCCTAACGCATAGCAACAGTAATCATCAGAATATAAAAACAACACTCTCTTAGCAATGTAACTTAACTTTTAATATTTCTCACAAATGTCTGTTGATATCAGTCCAGGTGACTGGAACCACAAGGCAGAGAGTTCCCCCAGCTGACTCAGTAAATCCAGGTTCATGGAAATCAAACTGGGAGGCTCAGCATCTACTGGAATCACTGGATCTTCTCACTCAGTAAAAGACCTGAGCTGTATTAACAAACAGGATTATAGTCCCTGTTCTGCTTTCCTTTATGTTTCATCTAATGTTCCTCTTATGTCGTACAACGTCAAACTACATCATTACATCAAAGTGACGACTGAATGTAAACACCACATACTGAAATGCATTTGTTACTCTCTAGTTCAATTTCCAAACTGTCAGTGACATCAGAATTAACTGATTCTAACAAAATGTGCTTAATATTGACACAGTACAAATATATATGTATTTAGAATTAAACTGTTTCAGCTGAACTAATATTTAGATACTCAATAAAACAAATGTTACACATAAAATATTCAGACTTTAGTTTCTCACTGACAGTAAAACTGTATTTTCCTATAGAAACACAGAACCTGTTTCAGCGCCTCAGTAAACATAATCTTTCTAAATGTTCTTAGAAACAGTAAAACTAAATTCTGTAGTTCACCGTTTCTAATCAAAAACACTGCTGACAAATCATTCATCATCTCTAGCATCATGAAAAGTCAGGGACTTAAAACTCTGTTTATTTCTCTTTCTGTAACATGAATATTACATGAAACTTACATTTTAAGCTTCAGTACGTTTCTCTTTACACCGTGATATTCACAACATACAGTAAACTGCTGCAACCAACTCTACATGGAGACACAGGTGATACTAGCTTACAGAGACAGGTGATACTAGCTTACAGAGACAGGTGATACTAGCTTACCGAGACAGGTGATACTAGCTTAGCGATACAGGTGATACTAGCTTACCGAGACAGGTGATACTAGCTTACCGAGACAGGTGATACTAGCTTACCGAGACAGGTGATACTAGCTTACAGAGACAGGTGATACTAGCTTACCGAGGAACGTGAAGATATTTACCGAGTATCGTGACGCTAGCTTACCGCGGCGGGTGAAGTGAATCTAAAACCGGCACTTCCGGTGGTCTCGTGGCTCCTGCAGATAAACCGTTTCTCTGTCAACTGATATCTGCTGGACTTCAATAACAGTTTTCACTTTGTTCCTACCGTTTCTTGACTTTAGTGCAGCTCGTCGTTGTTACTGAGCAGCTGCTTCAACTCTCTCTGAACCACGGAGCCTCCTCGCGCTCGCTCTCACAACACACTGTAAAACATTGTTAAATTTAGTGGCGGGAAACAGTGAAACAAAAGATTTGACCAAGTTATCATAACTGTTATATCAAATAACACGAATAAAAGTATTAAATTGAATCTACAGTGAATAGTTGGGTAGTTTATAATAGTTTATTTGTTTTATTCAGCTGCGTTACATCATCTGTCAATCTCAGCGGATTCAGCAGTTTGAGGTAAAGATCACTATGAACAAGAATAATAAAGTCTCTCTGCTCAGGGATGAAACACATTTATTCTCTAACTTGATGATGTCACCTGTTGTCTCTTTGAACTGAACTGACTTTTCTCTCTTCATCAGTGTGGTGAGGGGGGGTCACTGTTGACCCTGAAGGCAGGGGGAGTTTACAGAATATAAAAACATCTGGAGGGTTAAGAAAAGTCATGAACTGATGACATGTTTCAGAAGTCGGCTGCAGAGAACGACTCGTTCCTTCTGTTTGTGGTTTCCAGGTGTAAAACCTGGTTGAATACAATCATCTGTTCTGTATCTGTGATGCAGAACGACCCGTCCATAAACCAAATACACAAGTAGGACGTCTGTTATTAGAGAACTACATGACAACAACATGAGAAGCTACGAGACACTGCTGCAGAAATGTTACAGAAGTAAGAGTCAGAGTCAACACAGTGTGAACACAAGAAGTTCATTAAAGTCACAATCAGTGATTCAAATGGAAACCAAAGTGAAACCTCGTCCACCACCAACATTTAAACCACAGGACTGAAGCTGCTGTCACTTCCAGACTCTCCCTCCTTCACTCAACACAGAGACACAGAGGAACCAAAGGTACAGAACCTGAACCCAGGATACAGAGGTTCAGGGAAGGTGGTGTTGAAGGTGTGGAGGTGGATCAGTGAGTCAGAGACTCTGTAGAAGGACAGAGAGCCAGCAGGACAGTCCACATACACTGCTACTCTGTTAGAGACAGAGGAGGAGGAGGAGGAGGAGGAGGAAGAGGAGGAGGAGATGGGTGTTTCTCTGTCATTGTGACAGACAGAGCAACGACCATCAGAGCAGCTCAGACTCCAGGACTGATCATTTCTTCCAAACACACAGTCTTCAGTGTTTCCTTTCCTTCTGATTCCTCTGTAACTCACTGATATATCAACCACTCCTCTCCACTCGACCTCCCAGTAACAGCGACCAGTCAGACCAGTTGAACACAGCAGCTGAGGCCACCAGTCAAACCTGTCTGGATGATCAGGATATGACTGATCCTCTCTCACCCATGTCACCTTCCTGTTGTTGTCAGACAGTCTGAGGTTTCTGTTCACTGTGTTTGTGTCCAGTTCCAGTTCACAGGAATCTGATGGAGAGAACAAGACAGTTTATCATCTGACTCATCTGATGGATTATTGATTGATTATTCACTGATATGTTGTTATTTCCTGTAAAGTTTATCAATGACACATGTAGTCAGACATCTCTCATCAGTAACGTTTGAAAGAATAAATACCACAACTATTGTATAAAAGGCCCCTATGTGCCAATGTAGGTAGTTCAATTACAGTTCTTTAATGTTGTTTACAGTAATTATTGTGTTGTTGGGGAATATGTTGTTAATTATAAGCTTCATATGTGACAACATGCCAATCAGTTTGGTTGCCTGGCACCTCAGAGGGACACATGCCCAAACGGAGGGTTTGGTGGAAATGAAGGCCTCATTCAGGAAGTGACGAGTGTAACGTGGTCGGGTCTTCTTCCCCACAAGAGCTGCGAGAGAAAGTCGACTTCGCCTTGTTGTTGGGACTTTTGTGCGTTCATGACAAGAAGTAAGTGTTGACTATAATATTTCCATTCACCTAGGTGTACAGTTTATTCTGCTCATGCGAAGTCTGAACTATTGTAACCTGGTTAATGTCAATAAGCTCGGTGGGGGGTAATTTAGTTGAATACATGTTGAAATGCCGAGTTGACCTCACTGAGTTCAGGTTGTCTAGTGTTTGGTTAATGTTATTTCGGTCACGTCTTGTTCGGAGTCGCCACGTTCCGTTGGCGAGTGCGGTAAATAATGTGGCAGCCGTTCTTTTAGATGATGTACCACCGGTGCTGCTGCCATTAGTAGGTTTGGCCACTAGATGGCAGCCTGAGAACATGCAATGCACAGTGAATGTGTAGTTGTATAGGGAGAGACTCCTTGACAGAATTAAAGAGGTTGTTCAGTTTTAATGAGACAGTCTGTCTGTATTTATACATGTGTTTCCTTGTCGGGCTGTACAGCAGTTTAATTTGAGATGTGAAATGATTAGTATTTCTTTATACTTATTATTGTTGTGACCTGTAATTATGTCGAGTGCTTGTGTAGATGGAGAGTTGGTGCAGAGCCTGTTGTGATATGACATTATATTTGTGTTTGCAGAACCACCCTCAAACAACAATAAACCCTGTGATCATCTCATCAGCTGCGTCATCATTGCATCATTGTTCTGATCCACATTCCCTGGGTGAATGTAAATCACCTATAACCAACTCTAGCTCTGAGTTATCCATCCCATTCTACAACCATCAACATTGTGTTTAAAGACAAACTGACAGTCAGCTGTTTGCTCATCATTAGTCACATTAAATCCACACTTACACTTCCTGAGACCAGGTTTTAACCTGTGCTCTCCACCGTGGTCCACCCTGGAGGAAGAAACACAGTCAGAATGATTTTCTATCCAACATGAGTCCTAACTGCTGTTCAACATGAAGCAGTGTTCCTCAGTTTGTCAGTGTGACACAGAAACAGGCTGAAACTCATCAGTCTGAACTGGTTCCTTGTTTCTTTCACTGGTGTCTGTGAGGAAAAGATGTGAAGAAGAAGAAGAAGATAATGTGACAGAAACAATAAGAGTCACCACTGATCTGCTCTGTGTTTTTATTGATGTCTTCCTACATGATTCAACAGAATGGGAGATATTGGTCTCTGCAAGTTGTCTCTGAAAATGAAGTTTGACCTGAATTTACACATGAACAACTGAACAGTTTACAGACTGTTCACAGATCAGTTTAACAGCAGATTCAATGTGTTTCGTGTCATTTACATGTTTGAAACAGAGGCTCTAATGATAGAGGCCGTATGCTGGACAGATTGTGAAGCCCTCTGAGGAAAGTTTAGGATTTTAGGATCTGATAAATCAAAGTCCATTAACTTGACTTGAGAATTTAATGTTAAAAACTGAATGTTTCTTACTGTTAAATTATAATTTTGAAGTTAACAGAGAATAAATGTTCCTATGAGTCATCTCTGTCAGCAGCAAAGCTTTTGTAATGTAATTAAATGAATCTGTGTTTGTTCTTTGTTTTGACTTCAAATGTGCAATAATCAAGAATATATAAAGAAAAGGTGTTTGAGGTGGAAAATAGACTTGAAACCAAAGTAGTGAACAAATTAACATTTTGACCTGATGATGGCGTTAGATGAAAAGTCAGAGGATCACCAAGGTTATTTCAGTTCATGTAAGAACATGAATGAAAGGGGAACATGAACGTCTGAACCACATTTCATCACAATCATCCAATAGTTGTTGAGATGTTTCAGTCTGGACCACAAATAAAAATCTCATGGCAGCTCTAGAGGAAAATTCAGGGGTCACTGAGGTCACGAGGGTTTAATCTCTCGCCATCCTGCACATCTTTTCACATTTTATCACAATCTGAAAAAGTGTGAACCTGCTGGAGGCGCTAGAGGAAAAGTCAGAGGGTCACTGTTTATGATCCCCAGAGGACGAATCTTCTGAGGATCATAAGTATCTGAACTAAATCTCATCTCAATATGTTTAGTAGTTGTTGAGATATTACAGTCTGGACCAAAGAGGTGGGCCGACCAACCGACACTGTCATACCTACATCCATCCTGCTATCATGGCTCAAACTGAGACTGATGTTCTCTAATGAAGGGATGTCTCCATTTGGTAAAAGACTTGTGAGGTTAATTCAGGCCGCCTCACTCCTCTGAATACAACTAAGAGAAATAAGTCTTACGTCTTACGTCTTTCATGACGACGGACCCGAGCAGGGAAACAGGAAATAAAAGAGGAGACAGACCTCCAGAGACTGAGGTCTTGTTGTCTTTCCATACCTGAGAGTCTCCAGTCTCCAGTGTGGATCCTCCAGTCCAGCAGACAGCAGCTTCACTCCTGAGTCTCCTGGATGATTGTAGCTAAGGTCCAGCTCTCTCAGATAGGACGGGTTGGAGCTCAGAGCTGAGGCCAGAGAAGAACATCCTTCCTCTGTGATCAGACATCCTGACAGACTGGAGTTAGAAAATATGATGAACTTAGTGTTTTAGAAAGTCATGTCAGCAGGAAAATCCTCCAGATGTTGAACATCTTCACTAACAAGAACCTAAAGCAAGAAAAGCAGCTGTCTAACAAACAGCTTTATCCTGACCTGAGAGTCTCCAGTGTACAGTGTGGACTCTCCAGTCCAGCAGACAGCAGCTTAACTCCTGAATCCTGCAGGTTGTTGTTACTCAGGTCCAGGTGTCTCAGACTAGAGGACAGGGAGCTGAGGACTGAGGACAGAGCTTCACAGCTTCTCTCTGAGAGGTTACAGCCACTCAGTCTGAAGAGGAATCAGCAGAACAAAAGAAAACAAGTATAAAAATTTGTTTTTTTCCGTGACTAAAGAAGAAGACATCATACCAGGAAAATCACATAAAACTGACACCTTCCACTGTAGTCTCTATGTCTAAGCTGAATCTGAATATGAAACAGACATGAAATAATACACACACATTGTTTAACCATTT
>NW_019525517.1:54603-55661 GCF_002814215.2 Seriola lalandi dorsalis
GAGGACGAATCTTCTGAGGATCATAAGTATCTGAACTAAATCTCATCTCAATATGTTTAGTAGTTGTTGAGATATTACAGTCTGGACCAAAGAGGTGGGCCGACCAACCGACACTGTCATACCTACATCCATCCTGCTATCATGGCTCAAACTGAGACTGATGTTCTCTAATGAAGGGATGTCTCCATTTGGTAAAAGACTTGTGAGGTTAATTCAGGCCGACTCACTCCTCTGAATACAACTAAGAGAAATAAGTCTTACGTCTTTCATGACGACGGAGCCGAGCAGGGAAACAGGAAATGAAAGAGGAGACAGACCTCCAGAGACTGAGGACTTGTTGTCTTTCCATACCTGAGAGTCTCCAGTCTCCAGTGTGGATCCTCCAGTCCAGCAGACAGCAGCTTCACTCCTGAGTCTCCTGGATGATTGTAGCTAAGGTCCAGCTCTCTCAGATAGGACGGGTTGGAGCTCAGAGCTGAGGCCAGAGAAGAACAGCCTTCCTCTGTGATCAGACATCCTGACAGACTGAACACACACACACACACACACACACACACACACACACACACACACACACACACACAAGCATTAGATGTTCACCACTGTCGCTGACACTAATGAAGCTTTGTGTTGGTTCAGACACTGAACTGAACTCGTAGTTGTATTGGTTGATTGGTATCAGCTGTTTCTAGTGTTCTTCACATTCATTGGCTCCTTCACAGCTGTGTCACCAGTAACATCCAATCATATTCATGCAGGTGTACAGCGTGGACATTTGAACACTGTGGACACTGTCAGTGTCTCCGCTGGTTACACTCATGTCAACAGTGTTTACTGCTGCAGATCCTCCACCACCCAAACCTCCTGACGTGGTTCTTCATGTTGTTGACTGAACTCAGATTTAATGTTCATGTGTGTTTGTTCGGGGGGGGTCAGCTCTCTCAGCAGAATTATTATATTTGTCTTTACTATAGAGTGAATGTTTTAGTTTCTCTCTGATGATGAACAAACTGTTGTGAAGAAAAAGTGAAAGTGATGTCAGACTGTTTCTGCTGCCA
>NW_019525517.1:55681-56864 GCF_002814215.2 Seriola lalandi dorsalis
TATGTTCACATACACAGCTTTATTTGAGGCTTTGACCACTGGCAGCAGCTTCAGAAGAGCCTCCTCTGAAGCAGAGTATTTCTTCAGGTCAAACACGTCCAGATCTTCTTCTGAGGACAGTAAGATGAAGACCAGAGCTGACCATTGAGCAGGAGACAGTTTATCTGTGGAGAGACTTCCTGATCTCAGGGACTGTTGGATCTGCTCCACCAGACAATGAGCGTTCAGTTCATTCAGACAGTGGAACAGGTTGATGCTTTTCTCTGGAGATAGATTCTTATTTATCTTCTTCTTGATGTACTGGACTGTTTCCTGATTGGTCTCTGAGCCACTTCCTGCCTGTGTCATCAGACCTCGTAGGAGAGTCTGATTGGTCTGCAGTGAAAGACCCAGGAGGAAGCGGAGGAACAAGTCCAGGTGTCCATTTGGACTCTGTAAGGCCTCGTCCACAGCTCTCTGGTAGAAGAGTGTTGGTTCAGGCTTGTCCCTGAAGACTTTAGATAACCAGGAGGTTGATTGTTCTTCTGACATCAGATTGACTCCAGAGTTGATGAAGGTCAGATGGACATGAAGAGCAGCCAGAAACTCCTGAACACTCAGATGGACGAAGCAGAACACCTTGTCCTGGTACAGGCCTCTCTCCTCTTTAAAGATCTGTGTGAACACTCCTGAGTACACTGAGGCTGCTCTGATATCGATGCCACACTCTGTCAGGTCTGATTCATAGAAGATCAGGTTTCCTTTCTGCAGCTGATCAAAAGCCAGTTTTCCCAGAGACTCAATCATCTTCCTGCTCTCTGGACTCCAGTGTGGATCTGTCTCAGATCCTCCATCATACTTGACCTTCTTCAGTTTGGACTGAACCACCAGGAAGTGGATGTACGTCTCAGTCAGGGTCTTGGGTAGCTCTCCTCCCTCTCTGGTTTTCAACACCTCCTCCAGAACTGTAGCAGTGATCCAGCAGAAGACTGGGATGTGGCACATGATGTGGAGGCTTCGTGATGTCTTGATGTGGGAGATGATCCTGCTGGCCTGCTCCTCATCTCTGAACCTCTTCCTGAAGTACTGCTCCTTCTGTGGGTCAGTGAACCCTCTGACCTCTGTCACCATGTCAACACACTCAGGAGGGATCTGATTGGCTGCTGCAGGTCGTGTGGTTATCCAGAGGCGAGCAGAGGGAAGC
>NW_019525517.1:56884-58068 GCF_002814215.2 Seriola lalandi dorsalis
TTTGGACTTCTGTGCTGGACCTGGACCACAAAGCTACTTCAGCTCAGTCCGGCTTCACTGAGTCTGACACTGGCGACCCTGGACCATGAACCATGAGCGAAGAACTCAATGTGAAATGAGATGAAGGGGTGAAACTCATGAGGAACTTTGGTCGTAGAAACACAAACTAATCATCTTCAGCAAGGTGAAATGTAAAGAACATGATCACATGACTAGAGTGGAATAAAAAGCTGAAGAAACACGAGATCATTTCCAAATGTTCAAAGTATGTGAGTATGAATTATTATATTTGTCTTTACTATAGAGTGAATGTTCTAGTTTCTCTCTGATGATGAACAAACTGTTGTGAAGAAAAAGTGAAAGTGATGTCAGACTGTTTCTGCTGCCAAAGCAGAGAGGAGGAGAAACAGAGTTCATGTCTGATGAGTCTGTCTGACTGAAATGTTGTGTTTATCATCCTGGGAAATATGATGTTATATGATGCCCTGAAGAGTTTCACTCATGTCCCCTGAGTCTTTCAGTCTCCGTCTTTCCTCAGTCTTAGTCTGTAGGTTCGTCTGCTGAGTTTCCTCGTTGTCTCCTTGTGCTTCTGTTCAGTTTCTCCTGAAGTTCTTCATTTATTAATTCATTATGTTTCAACTCTCATTTGTGGTTTATTTCATATCAAGTCAAGTTTCTCTGTTCTGAACAAAATCACTGCACAGGTGACGATCACCTGAGTCTGCAAACTTCTTCAGTTCAATATTACTGCCTCATTTAATGCAAGATCATTAAAGTGAATTACAAGTCTCAATAATTAACTTGACTGTTCAAAACTAAATTACATTAATAAATTCATTCTGACCTGAGACCTTCCAGTTTACAGTGTGGACTCTCCAGTCCAGCAGACAGCCTTTTCACTCCTGAATCCTGCAGGTTGTTGTTACTCAGGTCCAGGTGTCTCAGACTAGAGGACAGGGAGCTGAGGACTGAGGACAGAGCTTCACAACTTCTCTCTGAGAGGTTACAGCCACTCAGTCTGAAGAGGAATCAGCAGAACAAAAGAAAACAAGTATAAAAATCATTTTTTTGTCGTGACTAGAGAAGAAGATACAGTAAATGTAGATGGATATATGTTCACATACACAGCTTTATTTGAGGCTTTGACCACTGGCAGCAGCTTCAGAAGAGCCTCCTCTGAAGCA
>NW_019525517.1:58118-68118 GCF_002814215.2 Seriola lalandi dorsalis
GGACTCTGTAACATCAGTCAGGATCTCAGTGTTGTGGAAGTCCAGAGGAAGTCGACACTCATCCAGACCGTCAAAGATGAACACGACCTGGAACTGATCAAACCTGCAGATTCCTGCTTCTTTGGTTTCAGTAAAGAAGTGATGAACAAGTTCCACCAAGTTGAACTTTCTCTCTTTCAGCACATTCAGCTCTCTGAAGGTGAATGGAAATGTGAACTGTATGTCCTGGTTGGCTTTGTCTTCAGCCCAGTCCAGAGTGAACTTCTGTGTTAAGACTGTTTTCCCAATGCCAGCCACTCCCTTTGTCATCACTGTTCTGATTGGTCCGTCTCTTCCAGGTGAGGCTTTAAAGATGTCTTCTTGTCTGATGGTTGTTTCTGGTCTGTCTGGTTTCCTGGATGCTGTTTCAATCTGTCTGACCTCATGTTGATCATTGACCTCTCCAGTCCCTCCCTCTGTGATGTAGAGCTCTGTGTAGATCTGCTTCAGAAGGGTTGGGTTTCCTGCTTTAGAGATCCCCTCAAACACACACTGGAACTTCTTCTTCAGGTTAGATTTGAGTTGTTGTCGACAAACTGCAGCAAAATGTCCTGAATGAAGAAACAACAAATAAGATCAATGAATAAAAAGTCAACATTTCATCACTTCTTCCTTCTAAAGAATGAGTATATGAACATGTTTCCCTCCATGTGTTGATGTCAGTAAACGTCTCATTCCTCCATCATGTTAAATCCTCTTACTGCTCTGCAGACAGTCAGCCAGCTCCTCCTGCTTCATTCTCCTCAGGAAGTTCACTGTGATCTTCTCAAATGCCTCTCTGCTGCTCCTCTGCTCTTCATCCTCACCGTCCAACACCTCCTCCTCCTCCCTCTGACTCCCTGAGGATTCTGGGTAATCTGGTCTCAGGACCTTCTGGACTCTCTTCAGCTCCTTCTTCACAAAACTGATGATGTTCTCCTCCAGCAGCTGGAACAGACGATGAAGTGAACATTTGATTGAAAGTGGTAGAAAACAACATGTGACTCATGCGTCAGTCTGAAGGCCTGCTGGTCTAAACACAGCAACATGGACACTGTTAGGACCTGAACGGTAGTTCAGCATTTAATCTGTGGTTGATGGACTCAAACAGTAACAGTGTGATTGTACATGTACAGACCATAAAGATGGAGTCCAGGTCTGGTTGATGCTGCTGGGCAGACTGATCACTGTGGACCTCTGAGCTCTGCTGCTCAACTCTGTGGAGAAAACACCAACTTTAAGGAAGATGAACGACTCCACTCTGACACAACTTATTAAAGTGACTGATGAGTTCAAATTCCTCCAGTGATGAAATGAGGATGAAGACGACTCGGTCATGAGTCCAGAGGAAGAAGGAGATGAGAGTTGTTGTTGGTTCAGTAACAATCTACCACCTCAATAACTAAATACAGGACTACAAACGTCCCTGTCAACCAAAGCAGCTGCCATCCTGATCGGCCCTCAGAGGGAAGACCTCAGCATCACAGATCAGCTCAGAGAAACCAGGAGTCCTGGTGAAATCTCTGACTGCAGTCTGTGAGATACAGCTGCTGTTCAGTGAACCGTTCAGGAACTCAGGGCTCAGCTCACTGAGGAGGACAAGTCAGGATTACCTGACAAGCTTATGGCCTGAATGTCTCTGATGTCCCTCTGAGTTTATCTTTCATCTACAAGGTACCACCATGATGGACAGGAAGGTCAGCAGCTACCTGAGCAGGTAGTTCAGTCCTACAACAGACTATGAAGACCTGGACCAAGACATGATTCCTCTTCTCAGGAGAGTCAGATAATAAGAAAGGTCAGTTTTAAATTCTTACCTTCCTTCAGCAGGTCGTCCATCTTTAAAGTCAATATAGTGACCTATAGACCGGTCACTCTTCATGGACACACAGCTGGGTTCAGGAGCGTCTGGTCTCTGCTGCTGCTTCCTGATACAAACAAGCAAGTGACAAATGAAAAGGAGTTTTAACCTGAAAACAGATGGATTCTGAGAAAATTTGAAAGTTTTAGGATCTGATATAAAATCAGTGAGAAGACATTAAAAACAAATCAAAATAAAAACCTACTGAACATATTGTTTTATGTATTTGCTTTAAACTGTGAATCTCATGTTTCATAATTAAATGTGAAACAATTGAAAAAATAAGAACTATTTGTCTTTTCACTGAATTAGTGAATGTCTTGTTTTTTTTTGCACCATCAGAAATAAATCAGAGCACAGGAGACAGAGAGAGGAGGTGTGTTACGTCTCAGTGCTGTCCAGCAGAGGGCAGCAGAGACCTGCCAACACTGAAGAAAAAGCTCTGGAGGTGAGAGGGAGCTGCTTCTTCCTCACATGTCAAAATAATGAACAACAACCAACTGTCCAATCACAGCTCAGACACAGAACTGTGGGCGGAGCTTATCAGTGCTAACACCAGGGCTGCAGATGAAAAGTCTTTTTTGCTTTGGAAGTTTCCAAACAGAGAAATGACCAGACGTATCTTCGTGGCGGCCGTGATAAGAGCTGGTCTGATTCTCTCACTGCCGAGGAAAACAGCTTCAAAGCTTCTTATCTTCACTTTCATCTACAAGGTACCACCATGATGGACAGGAAGGTCAGCAGCTACCTGAGCAGGTAGTTCAGTCCTACAACAGACTATGAAGACCTGGACCAAGACATGATTCCTCTTCTCAGGAGAGTCAGATAATAAGAAAGGTCAGTTTTAAATTCTTACCTTCCTTCAGCAGGTCGTCCATCTTTAAAGTCAGTATAGCGACCTATAGACCGGTCACTCTTCATGGACACACAGCTGGGTTCAGGAGCGTCTGGTCTCTGCTGCTGCTTCCTGATACAAACACAAACTGATTAACATCTTAATGAATGTTATTACTCATAGAAACTAATGGCACAAAAATTTGAGCCAGGTTGTAATACAATATAATTATTTCTAGTTTTAAGAAACAATGAGACAAGAAATGTTTTGTAAGAATATGGAGTAAAGAGTGAGGAATGAATTGCTCAATGACAACACAGCAAACACAACACAAACAAAAATTCTTACCTTTGATCAGCAGACTGGTGTCCATGTTTTAAATTACACTTTTCAAAAAATGTCCTGAGTTTTTTAACTGAGCCCGGTTCAGGTCCAGGTCCAGGTCCAGATCCAGGTCCAGGTCCAGGTCCAGGTCCAGGTTCAGGTCCAGGTCCAGGTCCAGGAGCGTCTGGTCTCTGCTGCTCTGGGCTTAAACACAACACACATAGAGCTCTGAGTGAATAATGATGGAGCAGTGATGTGAGTCATGGACAGTTAGAGATCCTCATCTCACCTCTGAGCTCTGGTCTTTCTCTCATGTTCCCCACACTGAGAGGTTTTAGAGGGAGGGGCTCCCTCCTCTCTGTCCTCACACTGATCCATGGCAGAGCCCCCACCTTCACACCAACACAACAACATGCTTCATTACAACAGGGTTTACTTCACAGGAAACATTAGTTCTCATTACTGTCACTAACATGTCACAAATATTTATAACATCAACCTCCTACATTTGTTAAAGAGGCACAAAAAAGTAAAAGATGTAGAAATGTTTATAATCATCTCAGACTTATTTCAGTCTCAGGGGTGTTTTGACTCAGATTTGACTTGGCCTCAGTTTCCCGCCTCCACAGGTCCAGGTCCAGGTCCAGGTCCAGTTCTCACAGACATGACAATAAGCTACAAATACTCAGAACTCTCTAACTTCACCTGTATTTGTAAAAGTACAAAAATCTACGTCTCTGTATTTAGAACAATGTTTGAGGTGATAAAGACGTGTACAGCTGCACAGATGTTCAACAGAGAGTGGGGGAGGTTATTAACAAGTTATTTTGGAGTCTAACCTGATACTAAGAATTGGTTATAACCAACACCAGGACGCAGGAGTGTGTATGACCTGGGACTGGGACAGACTATTTGCTCATTAAGCATGTGGACATCTAAAGTTTAAATATATATTTTGAGACTGTATGAAGGAGATTTATTGACACCTGCTCTTCACTTGCTCTGGGACAAACAGCTTTGTTCCTTGTAATAATAATATGTGAGTTAGTTGATCAGTCTTTGGAAAGCTGTGACATCGTCTGGATTTAATCGTTGATTATCAGCGGCTTGAACCTTGAACCTGGTAGCGAACTGTTCACAGACGTCAGTGAAATCGAACAACAGGCAGAAGTAGAATCTGAATCAACACACAATGAGCTGCAACTTTAAAGTCTGTTCTGAAGGCACTGACTGAGGTTTACTTTATATCACATGACACTTAAGATTCAGAATGTTGTACTTGTGTTGCTGCAGCTCCTGGGTGAATAATAAAATTATAAATGAAACAGTCTGAATAAAGGCAAAAATGCCCCAAATAATCTATAAAAAAACCAATATCTCTGAATCTCAGTGAACTCAGCGTGAGGGAATTTTCTTTTGTCCACCTGATGAGTTACTGACTCAGGGTGAAAGGTCAGTGTGATGCCGATACTGATGGTGCCAGGGCTGATGACAGACCTTGGATGGGCAGTAACAAGATGCTGAGTGTTTCCTTGTTTATGGTTAATGAACCAATAGTGTAGTAACACATCCCTCTCCAACCCCCGCTCCATCTTATGGGGTTATTTGACCAATTATGGAGTGTAAGCTTTCTATAGTTATCTTTCTAAATGTATAAAACCTATATAAAGGTTCCTGCTCCAGAATGGAGGTGACATCACACAGAAGTTTGTATTGATGATTCCTCCTTTCTCCTTGATCAAGCATCAATAAACGTCCTCAGCATAAGACATCCTGGACTCCAGCTCTCTTTCTTTACCGCCAATGATAAGAATTTCCCAAACACTCTGACTGTAAAATCTTTTATGAATCTTTATCACCTGTTAATCACTAACTACTTCACCTGTCAACAACTCAAACTGTAGACAGTGAATGCCTCTCACTGATTGGATGACACAGGCTGTTGAAATGTGACTGTGAAACTGACACTAAACTTCTCTTATAATGAAACTAACAGTAGATGTTGATTCCTGCCTTTAAAGGTACATTTTATGTAACATTCGTCAATCACGTGACTTTGTCTCCGTGTGAAAAGCTCATTAAGGAAAAATTTCAAATCAACCATTTGAAAACATGAACCACTTTATCGACCGTCAAAAAACCGTTTACTGACACAAACATGATGAAAGCTGGAGGTTACGTTACCTTCTGATGCAGGAAATAATCATGAAGTGATGAGTGAAGGTGAAATTAAACGGCAGCTTCGACCAGGAAACCGACCAGAGGCAGAACGAACACGTAACTGACGACAGGAGGTTTTCAAACGTCTCAGCTCTTCACATTCATCTTTAATCTGAGAAGGAAATATGATCAAAAATCAGCTCTGACCTCTGGAACTAAAACCTTTGAACATTCAGTCAAACATTAACAGCATCAGATCCTTATCAGCTCAGATACAGTTTTATCCTCAGTACATTTTATTACCCAACAGCCTCAGAAAGCTGCGAACAGAAGCCCAGAGAGCCAAGTGAGAAAATGTTATCAGGACTTTTCTGTTTGTTTTGTAATATTCCTTTTCAGCCACAAGAGACTGTGAAACAAAACTGCTTTTCATTTACATTTACTCAGAAGACGCGTTTATCCAGAGCCACTTACCAGTGAGTGACATCAGTAAAGCTTCAGAGCAGAAGGAAACCTGGTGTAAGGACCGAGTACTACATCTGATAAATACGTGAAGGAGATCAGGTAAATGTGAGGGTGTTGCTCCCTGATCTCTTCTATCATGTGAGATAATGCCACAATCAGCTGCTGGGAATTCTGCACAGTGATAATGTAGATTCAGGGCTGACACAGCTCAGAAGGGTTAATGACTGAGACCACCAGCATCTCAGACCAAAACAAATGCTTTGTCCGTCACACCTCCGGCCTCCGCCATTACACCACTATATCTTTACATAGAAAATACTTGTTGCTGCTGTTTTATTGTTTAATATCTGGTTGAGAGAACCTTTTGACTATGGGCTGGAAACCAAGGTGATACACTGATCGACAAACTGTTCATCCAGAACAGTAGATCTATGAATAAATATATTTGAACCTCACATTGTATCTCATCACTGAGATTTGCATAGGATCCAAATTGCACCAAATATCTCCATCTAGTGGACAGATTGGGGAACTACACCACCGGACACTGTGTGTAGTTGTTGTGGAGGGAAGGTGTGACACCTCCAACAGTCCACACATGCAGAACAAAAGCCTGGATTAGTCAGTCACCTGTTGCAGGTAAGGAAGAGGAAACAGAAATGTCTTTTTGATTGGCTGGAATCTGTCACAGGTCAGACTGGTTCTGACGTCACTCTGATGTTTTTCAGACTTGGACTCTGAAGTTATGAGGAAGTGACTCGTCCTCAGATCAAATGCTCACAGACACCAGGACTGACGAGGGAGAACGAGCAGCTGCTTCTCTCCAGATGTTTCCTCGACACATGAAGGTGGAAAGTGTCTGTAAGTCGACCTGAAGTGAGTTCAGCAGGTGAGAATCCTCCAGAGAAATCTGTAAATGTCTGAACAGCATCACTGTGATTGTGTTGTGGTGCTCTTTGACTAGACAGTAGAAATGTTTCTGGGTGCTGATTGGCTGTTGCAGACCTAAATATTATTAAGAATCTCCATCAATGATAAAGATCTGCTGTGTCATCTGTTATTGGTTTCTCAGTAGAATCAGAACATGTGATTGTTTCCTGAACTCACATCATTATTGAAATATACATCAATAGCCAGAACTGGTCCGACAGCTTGGATCAACTTGGCTGCATTTTACTGTCCTGACACACGATCATCTTCCCAGCACTGATGCAGACTTCTGTTGAGTCCATGTCTCAGCGGTCTCAGACTTTCAGTATTTCATATTTAAAGTGCAGCTTTTTCAGTAATTTGTACAGTGATTCAGAGCTAACATTGATCCAAAGAGACACATCCTGATGTTGTTACACTCTGGAAAGCACCTGAAAATCTCACAATGATATCTCAGCGACCAATTCTGAAGAATCTGTGACAAGTATTGGGATTATATCAAATAGATTTTTGCAGCACAGCAAAAGATTTTGGGATCATAAAAAGTTAGTGTTATGTTTGCTCTCGAGCTAACATTGCCCTTATCAAGCAAGACTTGACTACAACAGCACTACGGTGTCCTGTGATACTCACACAGTGCGAGTTTTATACATGAGGATGTTACATTGTTAGTGACAGAGAACTAATGTTTCCTGTGAAGTAAACCCTGTTGTAATGAAGCATGTTGTTGTGTTGGTGTGAAGGTAAAACCTCTCTGTGTGGGGAACATGAGAGAAAGACCAGAGCTCAGAGGTGAGATGAGGATCTCTAACTGTCCATGACTCACATCACTGCATGTCTAAGAAATTAGCAACCCTGACCTTTAACCCAAATATCAAGTCAAGAAACTTTAATTTCATCATGTGTGCATGAAAACAGTTACAACTTATTACTTTGGAAATAACCACACAGAAGTCTCTCTTTGTTGCAGCAGCAGTGACCTTTATAGGGTCTTTATGGAGGTTTAAGGGGGTTTATAGTTGTCATTACAAAATGTGCAAATATGAGGGGCCCCTATGCCCTTGGGGTGCCCCAAACATTGGCCTGGTTTGCCTCTCTTGATGGAGCATTTCTGTCTGTTTATACTATGGAAAGCCAGATCCAATTATACTCACAGGTAAAAACCTATTTTTACTTGTAATGTTAAGGTTTGTTTGCTTGTTAATTTTTCATTTCATTCATTTTTCAGCTTCTTTTTTTTTCATTTTATGTTGATTATCTAACATTTTTTAAATACGTCCAGACATCCGAGTAAACTCTGTGTTTAACATCACAACGCTATGAACTGTGGGTAATTCTCTCAGGCAAATCTGCAGAAATGTGAATTTATAGAAAGTGGCAATAAAGGGTTCAAAATGTCTGCTGGAGAGCCGTGGGGGGGGGGGGGGGGGGGGGGGGGGGGGCACTGGGATTGGGCCTTTCCCCCCCAGTGCCTCTGCCTACCTGTGAGTTCTGGACCGTCGCTGCACCCACCTGCTGCACGTTGAACTGTGACGGTCTTCATTCAGAGCACGGACAGGATCAGCAGATCGGCCTGTAGTGAAATGCACACAGAGCAGGAGACACTGAGGCACCAGACGCCCTCTGCTGGTCAATGGGAGGTAAACGCAACTTACTTAAACATTTTTGTAGTGTGACGTGAAGATCTAGTTTATTTCTTATGTTTTATTTTTTTTGAATGTGTAAGAGCCAAGAATTGTTTCCCCTTTGTTGTAATTATTTCAGTGTTAAGTAATGAAGAAATAATTACACTGTTATAAGTTAACTGTAATCTGAAGTGTCTGTGTAAATATTAAAATATTGGAGTGTATATTTAAACACTGCATTCATGGAAATTACCACAAAGTTTAAGTGAAAAAGTGAGAAATGCTTTTTTAGCCAATAAAAAATGTCAAATACAAACTGTCTTCAATTAAAAACATTGTTTGTTGTAGAATGAACCAAAATCATATTCTACCTTTGAGAACATGTCGTCTGTACTCACCTGTTTAATGAGCAGCAGCAGCATCGTCCACTGCAGAGCTGAGAGCGAGGTAATACCTCCGTATGAACAGCAGGTGGCAGCGTCGACAAACATTTCCTGTGACTTCAACCAAAATGAAACAGGAATAAGTTCAAGAAATCTGTTACTGCAGCTGCTGTTATTGATCTTTTCTCATTGTTCATACAAATTAGTTTTGAAATATTTGGTAGAAGGCGGTTACAAAAGTCTTGGTTAAATATCTGACATTTCAAGATGCCCGACTCAAGATTCTCCAGTTTCAAAATGTAGAATGACTCCACGAAAAATAAAAATAAAAATAAAAATAAAAATAAAGCTATTAACGTGAATTAAAGTCTGGTTTTTAATATTTACTTTTTACCTTTCTTTCTTTTCTTTGTCTCTTCCAGTTTTCCTTGTTAACAGTTTGTTCTGTAAATGTTGTTGATCCACAGTAAAAATGAAGTGTTTGTAATTTGATGAAAACGTTTCTCCCTCTCTGAGGCAGCGCAGACCTCCGTCTGTCAAACAACACAAAAGTTCAAATTCATAGTAAATGATTCAGATGAATGAGTTCTTGGGTTCTGGCCCGTGATCCACCTCTCCTCCGAGTTCAGTTCAAAACAGTTCAGTCATTTTTACATAATCCTGCAAACAAACAAACAAACAAACAAACAAACAAACAGATAAAACAGGAACATAACCTCGATGTAATGAGTGTTAAAGTGTTATCTCTTGCCTCTGCAGGGTTTCATGTCGTCTCTCGAATCTTCAGATGAAAAACAAACATTTAACTTTCATATTTTCTTCCTGTCGACTGTGAAACTTTTGTCCTGAAACTGACTGTTTGACTGTTTGTAAAATCATTACCCAATAACTGCATCACGCCTTTTCAGTCAACTTCAGTCCAACTCATCACTGCGACTTTTACCTTTGTTTTGGGATTTTATGATCAAAAAACCTAATTTACATAAAAATAAACCTTAAAAGAAGTAAATGTTGAATTATTCTGACTGTAGTTCTGATCAGAGGAACATGTGTCGCTGGATTATCACAGACAGGTGAATGTCAAAGTTCAGTCAGGACAGGTTTCAGGAGTGTGAGCACTTCATTAGATCATTAACTACACTTACAGAAAGTGCAGTGATGAACCCTCCATGTTGTTTTCAGGAAGTTACATGAAAGAAAAAACTGATTTCTGATGTAAAAACATTTGGAAACGAATCAAACTTGACCCGAGGACGACGGGAGGGTTAAAAACTGAAGGTTAAAACAAAGGAGTGAGAGGTTGTGGGGAAAGAGCGAGTGGAGGAGGCAGAGTTTCCCTGCGCTGCTCCTCCACTCAGCCCCAGACTTGTTTCTCCGGGGGGGGTCGGACCACGAGGTC
>NW_019525517.1:73118-75732 GCF_002814215.2 Seriola lalandi dorsalis
CGTCTTCACTCCCAGTCCAGACTAATAACCATTATTATGGTGAACCACCATGTGAAGAGAGAAGACAGGAGGACGGGGACTGAACCATAGTGATGTCAAAAAACCGCGACTGTCCTCCTGTAGAAAACGAGCGCGTACAGCGATGTTCGATTCCATTAACCATGACCGTTTGTTGTTATTATTGTAACCATGACAACAAAGATTGTCAAATGTTGAGGAAGTATTTATTCTAACCCAAATCACGACACCTGCCACCAACGCCGTTACAGGCTGATATCTGGTTGATTGCAGGTTGTGACGTCCGGCGACTAAATTAAAATGTCAGGACGTCAAACGCCATTCTGGCTGTGAGCAGAACCCAACGTCTGGTGCATGCTGGGTAACAAAGCCACAACAGTTATTAAGGTTACCACGGCACTGTTGTCGATACAGTTGGCATGTTTATCATTGTAACTATGGCAACCAAGGTCCAGTGGCCCTGCCACCGTGAGGGCGCTATTTCAGGAGACGCTCCCGTGGGTCGCATCAGAGGGTTGATGAAAATGTCCGGAGGACTGGCTGAAAAGTTCTCAGACACGGACGTCTTTGACCTGCGGACCACAATGCAACACTCCCTGACGTTACTAGACTTTATAGAGACTGAATTCATTCATGAGGGGACAGGAAGGACAGGAAGACGTTTCATCAATATAATATATACTCATCATATATCGCTCCGTCCTCCTGCACCTCATCACAAAGAGAAGAAGAAAAGCAGAGTGATACAGTGACGAGACACCAGCTGACATCAGCACTGAAGAGCCAACGCGACTCCAGAGTTTCAAACGTGAAGATGTTGAAGGGGATTAACACACAGATTCCTGCTCCCCAGGAGAGGCCAGCTGGACGGCTGTACTGTCCTGACAGTAATCCTCAGATTAACTGGTTGGGAGGCACCGCCAGTCAGCCAGCAGTCAGCCAGCAGTCAGCCAGCAGTCAGCCAGCAGTCAGCCAGCAGTCAGCCAGCCAGACGGCCAGCAGTCGGCCAACAGTCAGCCAGCAGTCAGCCAACAGTCAGCCAGCAGTCAGCCAGCCAGACAGCCAGCAAACTGGAACTAAAGAAGAAACGTATGCAAACCAGCCGAGCAGAGACAGAGTGGAACCAGCTCATAACACTGTTCCTCAACAGAAACCGTCTCCTCAGCTTCGTTAACTCGACTTCTCACTGTGAAGAGCTGGAAATAATTCAACTGTTACCTGGAGCAACTACGGTGGCCCTGAAGCTCAACACACTGTAACTGAGGAAAACACATGCAAACAGACAAAACACAAACAACTCTGACACCTGAGACGTGTCAGACAGGTGTCTGTGGCTCAGGTGTTGAACCAGACACAGGTGATCTCCACTGAACCGGTCATGTGACTTTGTTGCAGCAGTGATCATTCCTACAAACATTTGTTTTGTTTATTTGTAATTAATGTTCACTTTGTCTTTTTCTGTTGATCAGGAACAAAAACCACATTAAATTATTTTGATCTGTTTTGATTCAAAGTAGTAAAACAGTGAAACAGTGAAACAGAAACTTACTGTTTATTATAACATTTACTTCATATCAAAATAAATTATGTCTATTTCACTGTTTATTATATTTATTCTGGTTTGGATCTGTCAAACACAAAAATCATGATCAAAAACAGAAGAAGAAACAAAGTAGTACCACTGATTGTGAACAAATTTTCCAAACTTTTAGATAAAGTTACTGTTTTGAAAAAATGTTTAAAGTGTCTAAAACAGGTATTTTCTGCTGGCCCCGCCCACAGCAGCTCATCACTGCTAGTGCACCTGTCCTCCCTCTACTGCAGGTGACACTGTAAGATCATTGTGGACTCAAGCGGAAACAGTCGACTGTGAAAAGGTTTGAGGCTCTTCAGATGTTTAGTGACAGTCATCCATCATCAGTATTATCTGATCAGGCGTCTGATTGGTCCAGATTCAGTCTGGGATCACGTGAAGCAGCAGGTCGGAGCTCAGTGGTTCAATAACAGAAGCTCACAATGACCTGAGAGACGGACTCATTCAGAGGACTGGGAGCTCTACTGCCGTTACCATGGTGATGCAGTTCTCTCCATCACCATGCTCGCCACTAACTGTCTCCATGGTTACATTCTGTCAGGCGCTGAGCAGAGGGAGGCCAGGTCGGGAATAATAATGGCGACTGGGGGGTTTAAAAAACACACTCTCACACACACATTTTCAATATAATGAAGTTTAAAAACAGACTTTAACGTGTGGTGAGAGTCGGCACTTCTCCTTAATGAAGAACTCTTTCTACCTTCCACACAAACCTCATGTTTGCTTCATTTAAATTTTGAAGAGATAAAAAATATTCACCACAAATCCAGTGAAAATCAGAAACAACTATTTTCTTTTGTGGAAACATGTTTTTCCCTCTCTTGTATCTTAGTAACCACCACCACCCCCCCACCCCACCCCCTCAGGGGGGGTGTTTGAGGTGGTGGCTGAGAGACGAGGAGTTTCTGGAAAGTTTGGACAGGAGAAGAAAAGGAAGGGGGGGGGGGCTGAAATTGAAATGAGAGGGTCAGATGAGGTTAGTCCCCCCCCCCCCCCCCCCCC
>NW_019525517.1:75931-82048 GCF_002814215.2 Seriola lalandi dorsalis
CAGAGACACACAAAAGTTTTACTGTGACTTGTAAGTCAGCAGCTCTGGAACCTGAAACAGTTTGTCGTAGAATTAAAGTCGAACACGTTAAAAATCTTTATTCAGTAGAAAAATAAACAGAATTAAAACCATTCGTCTGTGATTTTACATTTATACATGTTCAACCTGTTCCTGGTGAATTTGACTGAACACACCTGTCGGTCTGCAGGGCGGAGCAGACAGGTGACCTTTACCTGCGTCCCTGTGTGAACCGAGTATTTATATCTGATCCAATCAGATCTCAAGTTCAGGGACCAACTGCACAAAACACCTGGAGTCTCCTGAAGGTTTCCTGAAACTGTTCACTGCAGTTTAATGTTTTGATCTGAGTTCATGGTGATCGATCAGCTGTGAGAGTGTCAGACGCTCTGACCGTCTGCTGAACACTGAGCTGAGGTTTCCATGACGACAACAGGAGGAGAGAGAGCACCAAACTACTTTAATGTAATTTTCTTCTCTGGCAA
This sequence comes from Seriola lalandi dorsalis, assembly GCF_002814215.2. Lineage (NCBI taxonomy): Eukaryota > Metazoa > Chordata > Actinopteri > Carangiformes > Carangidae > Seriola > Seriola lalandi. Next base: position 76,435 of record NW_019525517.1, read on the forward strand.
CTTTCGTATGTGAGACGTTCACCGCTATCACAGGCGCCGATGCCAGAAAACCAACGGTCTCCATGGCAACTGTAGAATTTTACAGCTGTAAAAGTCTTAGGAAACCTCTGAAGAGAGTCTGTGCAACAACCTGAAGAAGCTCCCTCAGCTGAGAACTCAAACTTCAGGAGAAAACTTCAGGTGCTTTGTGCCGCAGAGCTGGACACATCAGAAGAGACGAACGCTCCAGCTGCTGTTAAATCACCGTCGGCTCAGTGACGGTCGACGTCCGGCGGCACTGAGACGGCTCCAGGGTTCAGGTGTAATCCGTTAATGCAACAGGTAAAGATACAGGGACAAACTGGAGCCGAGCTTCATCTCATTCTTTAGAGCAGAAAACGCATTAAATAGTCCGCCTTACTCTTTTTCTGAAGGCGTCAGCCATCACTGATTTGAATAACCTTGAAACCGTCGATGTTCCCGTGTGAACAACCAGCTGGAAAAGATGTTTTAACCTCAGATAGATTTTTCTGAGCAGCAGGACGCCCTTCGTCTCGATTCTGTCATTTAGTAAAAAAACATTTATTAAAAATAAATCATCTTAAAAACCAAAAACTAAACGCGGCGCCCTCGACCATCCGGCGCCGCTCTACCACCCGCCCTTTGCGACGCATTGGGAGTAGGTCTGCCGGTCCAGGTAGAGCACAGCGCACACCTGGCTCACCTTACAGGCTCCCTCGCAGGTGATGCTGTCGTTGTACCTGACCATGTAGTTGCTGAAGTACCTGTGGAAGGCGGCGGCGTGCGGCAGCCTGAAGCTCAGGCCCAGCTGCAGCAGGCTGCGCGGCTGCAGGTCACTCAGTCCAAACGCCTCCGTCATGACATACTCACGCCTCCAGTCCGATCTTTGTTTGTCGTTGGCTTCCGTCAGATTCAGGTAGTACTGCCAGATATCCTTCAGAGGGAGAGAAAGGCAGCGACAGGAGGGGGAGGGGTCAGACACAGTCTTTGAGTCTGTCTGAATGGCAGAGACGGGTTTTGTTTTCTGATTGACGCCGTGATTAATCATCGACAAAGGTGAGAGGAGGCGTTCGAGAGCAGGACGTTTCAGTTTGATCTGAGTTCGTCGTCGAGCAGCTCTCCTCTCTCCTGCGTCTTCCCCCTCTTCTTAATGTCAAGTAAAAATCACTATATATATATATATATATATATATATATTTTACTTGAGTATTGTTTTGTTTCTTTTGGAAACTTTTACTCCACTAGACTTAAAAGACTAATGTCCTTTTGACTACATTTCTATGAAGGACTCTTACTTTGAAGCAGAACTTTTAGTCAGTGGAATAAAATTTATTTTACTTTGAAAATGTGACAGACCACATTATCATCGTCTTCTTCATTTTGCTCTTTTATTGCTTTTACTGTATTTGTGTGTGTGTGTGTGTGTGTGTGTGTGTGTGTGTGTGTGTGTGTGTGTGTGTGTGTGTGTGTGTCCTCCCTCTGTAACGTTGGTCAAAGCTCTTTGTAAACTCTGTTTTTAAAAGGTGTTGTATAAATAAAGTTATTATTGTTATTATTTGTACTTTATGTGCTTTGTGTCTGGGGCTGTTTTATATGGTTCGGCCGGTGAGATTCAAACATCTGGTGGAACATCCTGTTACAGCAGAACTTTACTGCTGATGGTTTCAGAATAAGAGTCCAACAGTTAAACAGTGGGTGGAATGTGCAGGTGTTCACATGTAACTATAAACGGCGGGCAGGTAAACTGAGTGTCGCTCAGTGCAGCAGGTGATGTGCAGTGAGGATGTGAGCCGACTGACGCTCAGAGCTTCTTACCAGCACGGCGAAGTCCTGGCTGTGGTACAGGTACATGCGGAAAGCCGGGTTGTTGGAGTACGGCTCCAAAACATCTTTGATGGGAGTAACAGCCGGAGACACGAACAGAGAGCTCAGAGGTTCACCTGCAGAACAAACGGGACAGTGGGACAGGTGTGTGATGCAGTCATGTTGTAAACATCCCTGGTTATAATGAGTCCTGTTCCACACCACGTCCTGTCTGATGCGACCTCAGGGACTCACAAGAGCAACACATGACTGAGGCCGAACATCTCAGGAGTAATTGTTTTACTCATTAGACTAAATCAAGTCAAAGAAGTGTGGTCGTGTTTTTACTCCTCTGCCCCGGCGACAGCAGCCATCTTGTTTTTGAGCGTTGGCAGCGCGGCACTGTAAGACATCTTAAAGACGCACTCGTTACCTTTCTGGTCCAGCAGCACCATGATGCTGTCGCGGTGGGTGTGGCCATAGAAGTGACCGGCGACGACATGACTGTACTTCCTGAAGATGGCGACCAGCCTCTCGTTGTGGCTCTCTCTGACCGCGGTGGTGTTCCTGGCGAAGGGCAGGTAGCCCACCGGCACATGGGCTATGATGTAAACCTGGAGCACGAGGAGAGCCGCATTTACAACCCACAACAGGCAGCAGAGTGAGGCAGGTCAAAGGTCAGGGGGTTAGGATGTGTGAGACCTTCTCCAGGCTCTGAGCAGCTTTCTGCAGAGTGGTCTCCAGCCACTCGAACTGTCCCGCCGGGTCCGTCATGTTGCTTGTGACTTTGTTGGGTCCGTAGTAGAGGATGGTGTTGAGACTCACCACCCGCAGACCAGGCTTCACCAGCTGGGAGTAGAAACCACCTGCAGCAACAGAGCTTAGCATGAAATGAAGCCTCAAGCTAACTGGACGCTAACCACTGACTGTTAGCATAACATGCTATAGCTTCATCTGGACCGTATGAGGTAATAAACAAACACTCTGTAAACAGAAGATCTCTAGGTTTGACTGGATGATGTGAACACGTCACTCTGACAAACTGTTATTTTTCTCTACTTAAAGCGGCAAGAACCTCAACGTGCCCACAAGTCTTTCATTTCCAATGTGAGCCGGCGTCTGTTTTCCAGCTCATGGCCCACGTCAAAATCCAACCACATAACAATATGGAGGCCGAGTAATGTCTGATCTTATCAGAGCACTTTTCACTTTAATGATAACAACCGAACATTTAGGACTGAACTGGGAGCAGAGGAAGCTTCATTCTCCATCTGTCTCTTGACTCTGTTCTTCTTTTAATTCTTCCTGTTGCTAACAGAACTGTTTCCAGGGGACACAAAACAGTGACGGACCCGGCTGGGGGGCACTTGTTGTTAAATGCTTCGGCTACTCGTTATATCAGTGGTGTTTGAAAATAAGCTGAAGGTGATGTTTTGTTTGCTTAGCCTTAGTCTTAGCCTAAGCTGCAGTGTGTTGAGCTCTCAGGGCCACCGTACAAACGCAATATCTGCCAAAATGAACACAATATGATTTTTTTTCTTTGAGTATCGTGCAAATTGCCCTAGCTGGGAATTAAGGGGCGGAGTCAGGCTCTGCCAAGATGGCGGTGGTGGTGCAGCTCACTCTGAGCTTCAGAAACCTGTGGGTGACGTCACGGAGGCTGCGTCTTTATTTACATCAGCTAATGAAACAAACCTGTAACATTGGGTAAGTTAACTTTATCTAAAACAAATGATGGATTTCATGTAAAAAACACATGAACTGACATGTCACCTTGAGAAAGAGTGAGCAGAGCTTCAGTCTGCAGCCAGGGTTTCCACAGCTGGGCAGCAGCTTTGTAGATGGCATTGGTGGAGGTCGGCATCTGGTCCTAAGAACAAGGATGGAAACACAAACTCACTCTCATGTACAACAGATGTTACAATGAAATAAATTATATCTTTCAATCATTTCAACATATAAACAATCTGAGACGTGTTAGGGTTCGACTCACGTCAGGGTGAAAATATTAAAGTGAGATGCTGCTCGTCGTCTTACCTGCGGCCAGTAGTCGTGGTTTCCCAGGGCAGGGTAAACGGTCAGGTTGGGGAAGTGCTGTCTGATGGTCTGGGTCATATTACTGATCACCTGGATCACGATGTCTGTAGAGAGCTCATCCACAGGGACATGAGGTGGACTGTCTCTGTGAGAGAGGGAACACAGGATCCAGTATGAACAGCAGATAATAATTTCAGACTCAAGCTTCCTCTGCATCAGTGTTAGTGCTACTGAATGACTGAGGCTCCAGTTACATGTGAACAGCTTCAGCTGTTTTCTGGGTTTTTGAATTTTGAAATCTGGTCAAAAAACTGAAACTCAAACATCTGCCAAACCTATTTGGAGTAAAAATTGAAGATGAAAAATCGACTCTCAGTTTTGTCAGTTTTAAATGTCAATGGTATGATCCGAACATAACGTTGTCTAGATAAGCTAAAGCTATCTAGTTACAAGCTAACTGTTTGTCGTCTTCTTTCCCTGTCAGACGTTGTTGTAGCAGATTCACCTGGAGAGTCTCGTGTTAAAGAATCGACTGAAAACACCCTCCCAACCCAGGCTGTAGGAGAATTGAGTAATTATTTGCTGTGGAAGCAAACATGTTAAATATTTCCAGAGAGGGGAATTTAGCACGACTTTAAAATACATTAACTGCAGTAAAATCTAAAGGAAGTTGCTTAGTCAAGTCTACGGAAGCCCTGAAAGGAAACTGAAATTTTTTTATTTATTTTTTGTCAGGATCATTTTTTTCAAGTTTTTTTCATCTTCATAAACAAGGAAGAAAAATCTTTTTTTTAAGAAAATGACATATTTTTTCCACTTGACTCTCGGGTTGTTTTCACAGATAAAAAACAAACAAACTTAGAAACATTTTTTTCACAAAAAAACAAAACAAAAAAAAGTTCACTTGCCTTTCAGGGCTTCCGTACATCGCTCCGCCGGTCAGACCCGACAGCAGAAATCACGTTCAAAAAACAAACACTGTTCCCTCTGCATCAAATCATCACTGTTGTCAAACATGGCTGCCTCAGCTGATTTCTTCTAAACTGTCCAACATTGCAGAAATAACAAGAGTCCCACTGTACAACAGACTTCCCCCTTCAGGGAAACCAGTAACAACAGAACAAAGCAGAAAAAAAATCTGCTTGCACAGAGACTTAATCCTTCACCCGGGGCGGCTTTTCAAGTTTTAAGTGGCAATGCTTTCTCTTTAATAAGACTGGGAATTCCTGGCTGAGCTGATTAGCTGCAGCTGTATGAAGGTAATTCTGCTGTGACTCACGCCCACATCTACACTTGTTCTGTGTCACTGCCACACTGGAGTGAACATTAGCTTCTCTCCTTTATGCTAATTTCATATTAGCTGCTCAGATGTAACTTTTAACTCACTGTTCTCTGTAACTCATGCGCCTTTTGCATCTCTAACGATGCTGACCGGACGATCACTAAAACATGCAGAGAAGTTCTGAGATTGGGCTTTTATTTTGTTATTATGAATGAGCTCCAGTGTGCGCTCACCCACAAACCTCAAGAGAGATAATAAAGTGAAGTTATAGTCAGCAGGGAGCAAATATAACAAGAGGAAGTGACACTTTTGCTTCCTGAAACACATGAGAGCACAAACCTGCACTCAATCAGAAACATTAAAGCTCCATGTTTCTTCTTCTGTGTTTTATTTGAAGTGTTGATCCATAAGAAGATATAAAAACCATCTCAGTGTAGTTTCACATCTCCTCTCTCAGGCTTCTCTCTGGAGCTCTAGTAACAACAGGTCGGT
>NW_019525517.1:82175-128669 GCF_002814215.2 Seriola lalandi dorsalis
TGACTGCTTTGTTGTGACATCACAAAGTTCCAGAAGTCCTGACGGCTGGTTTTAAGGCTCAGTTTCTGAATACAGGCTGTGTGCATTTCTCTGTGGACTGAGGCTTTGATACTTTCACAGTATTAATATAGAAGCTAGAGCTGATCTATAATCACACTACACAGTATTTCTATTTTATCTTATTTAGTTTAGATTCTGTTTTATTCTTATTTTATTTCTTGTTACATTTTCCCTTCTGCTGCTGTGTCAAATTTGAATTTGAATTTCCTCTATGGGGGATCAACACAGGTATATCTTATCTTATCTTATCTTATCTTATCTTATCTGGAACCTTTAAAACCTCATCACTTTAGAGAGAGAGAAGGGTTTTAAAGGAAATGTGATCATGTTGCTGTAAAATGAAAGAGGATGTGAACAGAGGTGAAGCCGATCATCATCCCTCATGGGCGTACTGACCCGGTCCATATGATGAAGTCCTGCTGCTGCGTGAGCGGCGCCATGTGAGAGAAGGCGGACTGGATGAGGCGGTAGGGAGAGTCACACAGGAAGTCCCCAAACAGGCCGGCCTGGGCGGCTGGAGCTCCTTTGGAGGAGAAGCAAACCTTGGTGGGATCTGGGGCCAGGTGGTAGGTGGGGTCCAGGTGGAGGTCGGTGATGTGCCAGAACCTGCCTGGATAGACGGAGGGACGGTGAGAGATAGTGAGGAGAAGGCCGAGATAAAAATCCTGAAATATAGTTTAAGTGATTTAGTTTAAGTAATTTTTGAAAAGTAAAAATCTAACGTTAATTTATGATTGGCTAACAGGATATTTAGAGAAACTATCATTTGCATTTCACAAACTGCACTGCCGAGAAAATGTCTGTACTTTAATTTTTAGAAATGACAACACATGCTCTATACTGCGATATTTTTGACCAGATTTATTCAAGTAAGGGTTAAAAACTATTTCATTATGTATAATTAGTGTATTTGTTTGTCTATTAATGGTTTGGGTGTCTGATGAAGTTCTGTGTTTGTAATGTATCACAGGGCTGATATATTCATGTCTTACATTATTATCTCACAGCGCCGTCTTTCTTTCTTTCTTGGCTTAATTTGATTATTATTTCAATATCATTTGTTGCAAAGTTACAAAACAAACTTAAAACCTGTTTTGAAATTAAATTAATAAAAGTAAAAATTCCATAAAACCATCATTAGCTCCATTAAATGTACAAGTGCATTAAGAGATTGTTCTCTGGCCAGACTCCGTTTGAAAAACTGCCAACTATTAAGTTTTTGATCATCTTTAAAAAAGAAAGTAGATTTAACAGAATAATTTAACGCCTGATATAAATCCACCAGGTCTTGGGGTCAATTCGGCCAACATGACATCCAACTTCCGGCTTTAGATTTAAGAAAATATCGAGTTTTCTCTCGCGACCAAACCCGGTTCTCTCTGTTCAGTGAAGCCTGAAGCAGACAAACTAACCGTCTTCATTCCCGCTGTGGATGTTGGAGCTTGTAGTTCTGTGGAAAGTGACACGAGGCAGAAATAATCCAATACAGTTCTCATTAGCCGAAAGACCCGGGGTTTCTACTCACCTGTGCCCGGCAGGTAGCTGCTTCTGGTCGGAGCCGCCTCGAGCGGAGCCGCGGTGCACAGCAGCAGCAGCAGCTCCAAACACGGAAGTTGTTCCATGTTGAGTGTGTTTACAACTGATACTTCGGTGTATCACAGAGACTAAATATCACCTACACTCTCTGACCTGTGTAGGAACCCTCTGAAATAAACAGGAAGTACAGCGCACAGCTGGTCACGTGATCACGCGCCTGTGTTTTGGAGGAGGAGGAGGAACTTGTGGAGGAGGAAGAGGAACAGGTTTGTCCTCAGTGGCGGGAATTAACAGAGTACATTTCCTAAATATGGAACTGAGGAGTAACAAAAGTCATCCCAGACCTTTGACCTTATTAAGACGGTCAGTACACACACACACACACACACACACACACACACACACACACACACACACAGCTGGGGAACAGGGACAGTAAGTGTGTTTCCATTAACCTGCTAAATGTGCAATTTGAAAATGCAAACTTAAAAACAATAATGGAAAAATGTCTTCGCTCGCATGATTCGACAAAGCGATATTTTGCTAAAGTAAAATAGTCAAGTCGTGGCGCCTGTCGTATCAGACCGAGAGGCCGACAGGTGGAACTGTTCATTCAGTGGAAACATCATTATCAGCTGCGTTCTGTCGACTTTCCTAAAGAAATTATTTCTGTTTTGTGCAAAAGTGCAACAGAAACCCAGAAACAGAAAGTCTGCTGTTCCTGAAGAGACAGACTGACACTGAATATGTCAAACCAATATAACTATTATCAAAGCGTCTGAAATCAGGTGAAGTGCCATCGTGTTGATGCAGGTTTATTATGCAGCAGGTTTTCAGCTGGTGTGGGACATTTGTGGAAACTGATTCTCAAACTAATCAGATTCTTTTATTGTGAAACTAGAGTAGTGACACAGTGACACTTCATGGCCTCGCATCTTCTCTGTTCCCCTCCTCCGTAGAAAGGTCAGAGGTCAGGTAGTGATGTCATGTGAGAGGTCGTGGCTTCAGAGTGTGCGGTGAGTACGGCGAAGCGTGTGTTATTTTAGAGGTATGATGTCACCGATGACAGGTGAAGCCTCGCCTCTCGTCTGTACCACGTCACCGCTTTTGGTGGCGGTTTAAATTATGGAAATGATAAACCTCAAATGATATTTAATAGTTTTTGGTTTATAACACTGACTGACATTCACTGTTTTATTTATCATGGATCCACCAAGGAAAACTACGACTTCTCCAGTTTGACACTTTGATCTAATTTCCCACAATAAAGTACGAGTATAATAAAGTAACATTATTATTGAAGCTTATTTTTTTTCTTAAAGACATATGTTGATTGCTTTTACAGCACTTACTATCATGGAGGACCAGGGACGTCATAGGCATTAAAAACAGGATTTGTGAAAAGAATTTGTAAATGAACGATTAATCCATCAATAAATACTTCGGATTTAAAAATGGATTTACAAAAACAACATAAACCATTTATAAATACAATTATTAATTAATGAATAAATAATAGACTTTGAAAAACTATTTGAAAGGGCATTTAAAAATGGGAATACATCTGGAGTCTGTCTTTAATTTCCATTTTCAGTTGCTTTTTATCTACTAGCTAATTGATTAGCTTAGTCATTTAGCTTCTCCTTTCAGCCTCTTCATGATCTGGACCGTCGGTGCTGGTAAAACCCACTGGTTAACTCTCCAACCAATCAGAGAGCTTTCAATAATAAATGTTTTTATAAATGTTTTATGCTGTTTTTGTAAATCTATTTTTAGATTGTTAGTATTTATTGATGGATTAATCCTTCATTTATGAATTCTGTACCATCATATCTGATACCATCATAGTTTTCCTGATACGTGTAAAATACAAAGGTTTGCATTTGCCTGTTTTACATTCTGACCAGTAGATGTCGCTCTTTTAGAAATGAAGCTTTTGTGGAGCCGCCTTGCAGAACTGGTTCAGGTGTGACCATCACTAAGGTGAAGGTTTGGACCGACAGGTGCCTGAGGGTCAAACTGATCCTCCTATCAGAGGACATGGATTCATTCAGTGAAACAAAGGAACCATCAGAGACAAACATTTTCTCTCTGTGTTTTTTATTTCATGTTTCACAGGGTTGCAAAGACGATCCATCCATCACGACAGAAATGTATTCATATAAAAAAAAACAACAGTTCTTACAAAACGTGCAGCCTGCGGGTCGTGAACATGTGGAGGAGCATGAAGTGCAAAGAGAAGCAAACAGTCAGTCAATAATAATTATAAAATCAACGCTTGTTGGCTGGTTCACTGGGAGGCTGTTGCTCGCAGACCTCATGCCTTCTCGTAGGTGCGCACCGCATGGATGTCTTCAAAGGTCAGATTCTGCAGGACAGAGGAAGCGGTTACCATGACGACAAACTTAACCACCGAAGCAGCTTTGTGGCAGCAGCTGAGTTTAATTTATTCTACACAGAGGAGCTGAATCCTTTCGTCCTGACTGAAACAAACTGATTCTTGGCTGAAAGTTCGAAGTGGTTTGTAACTTTTTGTTCCTTATTTCTTATATATCTGCAACGCCTCTGTTTTTAAGGGCCTTTGTTTTTAAAAAGATCCTAAAGAAACCACCTGAAAAAGTTTCCCACACACGAGACTCTTAATAATAATATTATTAATGATAATGTCCTCAGCTGCACGTTGTCCTCAGAGTTTATCACCTGCGACTTTTTCTCTGAATGGTTTTATTAAACTTTAGTTTCCAATAATCCATCTGTCATTAGTGGCTGCAGTGTTACACTAGTGTGCAGAGTTCCAGTGTCTCTCTCTCCTTCGTTAGTAAATGTACTTCATTAAAGTCGTGTATAAAGTCGAGCCAGGCAGGAATAAGAAGCGACTGTTTGTCTCACCATGACCAATTTGCCGTCCTTGATTTCTCTGACAAACTTGGTCTCCTTGCCGTCCCACTTCTGGACGTGGACCAACTTGTCTCCCTCCAGAGCGACTGTGGACTGAAAGACAAAAGAGGAGAAGGTTTTTTGTTGTTATTTTGGCAGAAAATGTGTGAATTAAGATGCTGCCAAATGCGGGTCTATTATTTCCAGAGGTCTCAACATGTCAGGCCTCGTCACTGATCCACCAATAGAAAAACAAAGAAGCACTCCCATAATAACTTCATTTTTTTATTTATCATCAGAGAACAGTGATGAGAATGAAGTCTTGGATTAAATACATGATTTGATTGAACAGAAGCAAATTGAAACCCTGCTTGTGTCTCATATACATTTTAGATGGACGTGGTCTTACTTTGCAGTTCCTGTCGTCGGCGGTGGTTTCGTCAAACTCCTCCCCCAGCTTGAAGGAGATCTCTGTGTTTTTGAAGGTGCTCTGGGTGCGGACCACCACCTTGTCGCCCTCCTGGCTGATGATCACAGTCGGCTTGGTCACATTACCAACCTGCCGGGTGGCGAAGCCCACACCTGAGCAGGGCACAGGGAGGAAAGCTTCAGCTTTACTGCACATGTGAGTGAAATGAAACAAACAGAAAATGGTCCAATAAAGAATAATCACTCACCAAGTGCTTTCATGTACTCATCGAAGTTGTCGCTGTCGACCAGTTTCCAAGTGGCACAGAAGGCGTCGACCATGATGAAGGCTTCTTTCAGAGAGGCAAACTAATGTCCAGACGCACTGAGCAAGCTGCAGCTTCTGCAAGTTTCCCCCTTGTGTCATTCTGCCTCTTATTATTATGCATGCAGGTGGGTGGCTTCAAGCATCCCATTGGCTCAGGAGATTTTCTCTGACTTGTGATTGGGTGTTGAAATTGGGTCATGGTCTTATGGACGCTTAGACAAGTAAAAAAAAAAAGCTAAATTAGCCCATTTGTATGCCTAATGATGTAATTACTCTCATGCACGGGTGTCGCTCGGGTTCGGGAGGTAAAGTTTCACATCTCAGCTTCAAGAAGGAAAAAGATTCAACACTAAAACTCCCTGAGGTCTGAACATGAACCTTCTCTGTCAGACTCTGACCGCCTCCTTCTTCACTCAATCAGCAGCTTAATCCATATTTATGTTTTAATTCACTTCCTCGTCTTAATCCCCCGTCGGCCTGGAGTTTAGAGAGCCGGCCTCCGTGTGTCTGGAATGTGTCCTGACATCCAGCCAAGCAGAATCAGTGTGTTTGACAGCCCTTTGTCCTTAACTGCATTAACTGCCCCCCCCCCTGCAATTTATTCATGCTCAACACACACACTAATGACTGTTACTACATGTGTGTGTGTGTGTGTGGTGTGTGTGTGTGTGTGTGGTGTGTGTGTGTGTGTGTGTGTGTGTGTATGTTCGTGTTGTATCTGCTTCAGGAAGTTTGGTGATTACAAACTGTTACAGTCAATAATATCCTCATTTATTGATGATTTATACATGATTTATTTATTTATCCCGTGTTTCACCTCCATGTGTGAAATTCAGGCGGCACATGTAACATGTCAAGACTTAGAAAAAGGCCTCCTGCACCCAAACCCTAAACCCAACAGGAAGTCAGCACATTTTGAATTTACTCTGCAAATTAAGGACATTAAACTTTAAAGAATTCTTGCTAGAGAATTAATTTTTGTTTGGTCGGTCCGATCTTAAAACCTTTGTGATGCTAAAGAATAAAGCTCTTGGGTTTTCGTCAGAGGAACTGCCCGTGGCAGATTTCTGTGTTTCTCCATAAAACAGGAAGTTGTTTTAAGTCTAGTAGACATTGTTCAAACTGTCCCAAACTTTATAAGATTGTCAAGAGTCCCACACTGAAGACATATTCAATATGAAGTCATAGTCAAAGCACCACCTACTGAAAACAGGAAGTAACCCTTTCAGTGACAGTCAGTCAGTGTCAGTTGCGACCTTTTCTTGAAACGTTCATTGTCTGGTTTACACTTGATTTACAGCAGGTGGTGCGGACAGGGCGAGGACTGCTGCTTTCATTTCCTTTTGCTTTTCAAAATAATGGTTGAGAGAGATATTTCTGAGGAATACAAGAGTGAAGAATTTACTTTTCTTTTTGGTGGGCAGCTTAATTAATAAGAATGTAGGCAGACATATATCAGCCTTCAGTCACTACTCAATAAACACACGTCTGGTTTGTTTGTATTTACTGGACGTGATGACTGAATAAAAATTAATGCAACCTTTTCTTTGAGATGTTAACTTGTATTTTCTCATATTAGAAATAAACATTGTGCCTGTTACTCACTTGATTGATCTGCTGGCTGTAGATTCAGATGTGAGGATCCCCCTGATGGTCTTTTTCCTTTTCCTCTTTTCCTCTTTTCACTTCCCTTCCTTCTGTCTTCAGTGTCTTCTTCCTTCTTTCTTTTCTTCTCATGTTCACTTTGTCTTTTTTCACCTTCTTTCCTTCTTTCTTTCCTCCTCTCTTTTTCTTCATCTCATCTGAAAACGTGAAAATCCCCCTAAACTGAACATGTTGTCACTGAAGATGAAGAATATATTTTCAGTGTTGCAGTAAAACAAGTTTCACTCACAGGATTGATGAAGATTTAGGTCATGTGTATGTTTGGGTGTCCGCATACTTTTGGCCACATGGTGTTGGCGGATTCAGGGTCTCTGGCGCCACCGTGTGGTGAGGGAGAGAAACACACAGTTCTCTGCTGAGATTTCTCATCAGAATCTAAACTATATTCTTCTTTTATTCTTTTATGATCGACTTTTCTGAAGGTTGTTCTTCAGCATCGTCTTGTATCATTTCCTCTGATGATACTCATATGCAAATGTTATAAATGCACAAATATAAAATCACTATATATGACATTTATGAAAATATAAAATTAATAAATTATATGAAAACTTTTAGACCTTGAAGCCTTTTATATATAAACCTTTTCTTGCTTATACAAATTAAATTTATATTGTAAACATTTATGGTCGCAACATGTTATTTTAATATATGTACATGTACAAATCTTACTATGTGCATTTGATATGTGTTATAAACTCATATCTTCATATATTCAGAGGATGTTTATATGTGATAATAATATGTGACATATGTGTCATATATTTTAGCACTAACTGCTCTGCAGCAAATGAGAGACGGATATTATGGAAATAACTGAAAATCAAAAATCAAAAACATGGAGTAAATTCAACTTTATTATATAAATAATGAAAATTATAAACAAAACATTCACAAAAAACACAAAATAAATCTGTTAAACATTCTGGATATAAGAGCTGATGTATATGTTTTTATGTTTATGGCGTATGAAGCATCTGCATCTGAAATAAGGAGAAAAAATAATTTTGGAAAATTTACAATAAATCAGAGAAAATAATGAACACAAGTAATAACATGTAATAAACAGAAAACAAAAAAGAGCTAAATGACAAACAGAACAGAAGAATTAAGTTTTAAAAATCTTAATTTCAGCCATGTGGAGACAGTTTTACAGTTTCTGTCTGTTGTGTCTCTCTCCACCTCTAGAGGGCGTCCTCACTCTGTCACTGGCTCACATCCCATTCACTCACACATTCACACCTCGTGTCCGTTAATGAAAAACAGCTGTTATAATGCATCGCTCTAATATTTCCTGTACTGTCATGTTACTGTAATGAAGCGAAGGGAAGAAACAACAGATATAAAAACATTAATCAGTTACTGGCGGTAAGAGCTGGAGGGAGCCTCGATAGGGCTGTAGGTCACTGCTTCATCTTCATCTTCATCATCATCATCCCCTTGAACCTGCGAGGAAACAGTTCATCACACAGATTACTGACAGTCAGGAGGTCGTGGGCTCATCCGGGCTTTAGTCTTGGTCTTCTTGTTGAAGCTGATGGATGTGTAGGAAACTCCGTCCTCAGGATCGTCCTGTACAACACAAGCAACATCTGTTCTGTAATACAATATATATACATCATAAACAACATATACATCATATACAATATATAGAACAAACTCACCACGTTTCTGTCCGTCTGACTTTTGTTCCCTGGAATGAAAGAAGAAGTTGAGTTCAGCATCGACAGTTTCATTTGTTTAATTTCAGGTTCATCAAAGTTTCTAGTTGATAAAAGTTTCACCTTCAGTTTTCTTCCGTCTGACGATGAGAATGACAACGATCAGGAGAACTGCTGAGGCCACACCCCCCACCCACCTGAGAGAGAGACATTATATACAACCAGCCCCCACCCACCTGAGAGAGAGACATTATATACAACCAGCCCCCACCCACCTGAGAGAGAGACATTATATACAACCAGCCCCCACCCACCTGAGAGAGAGACATTATATACAACCAGCCCCCACCCACCTCACGTAAAAGCTTAACATTAAAATGCCAGAAGGATGAGGATTCCTGGGTGGGAGATAAAAACAGCTCTGCTGACACTAGATGGTGGTCTGTGAAACCAACAGGGAGGATGTTGCTGTTCGTGACACGAGCTGTAAAAGCAGCAGAGATGTAAAGTCTGTCCAGCCTGGCTGCACTGACCCTGCCGTCCGAGACTTTGACCCAGGAGTACTGCCTGACTGACGGATGCTTCATCCTCCAAACATCCACCAGATCAGCTTCTCTCAGCAGCTGGGCCAGAGAGGAGGAGGACTGAGGGTGGGGCTCCTGTCCTGTCCTGTCCACCCTGTTAGTACAACAGTTCCAGTCCCCCCCCAGAATAACACACTCACCCCTATTACACTGGCTGAGTCTGTCCTTCAGCAGCTGGAAGAGAACGAGGCGTTCAGGGCCGTGGTTAGGAGCATATATGTTTATAAAGTTAAAAACAACAGAGTCTATTTCTGCTCTGACCATGAGCCCCCTGCCCCTCTCTATCTCAGTGCTGGATAAAATGTTTACTGCTAAACTGGGGGAAAATAAAACAGCGACTCCAGCACTTAAATTGGAGCCGTGACTGAGCACATGCTGCCCCCCCCCCACCATAAGCCCCAGTCTGCTTCATTCAGAGGGTCACTGTGGGTTTCTTGCAGGAAAATTACATCCAGCCTTTTGTCCCGGACGACCTCTGTGACCAAAGCTCTTCTCTGAGCATTTCTACCCCCGTTAATGTTTAAGGAAGCCGCCCTGAAGCCCGGCATCAGACGAGAGACAGACAGACAGACAGACAGACAGACAGACAGACAGACAGACAGACAGACAGACAGACAGAAACAGCAGAGAGGAAACACCCTGTGTTGTGTGTTCATTATTTGCTTACCTGGATAATTTCATTCTTTTTACTTTTTTGGTGCTTTTTAAACTTTTCCTTAAGGCGGTGACGTGTTTTTTTAGTCTGTATCGTTTCTTGTCGTCCAGCAGGTCCACCCCCACCAGCTTCTGCAGAGTGGACACTGACTGGATGAACTTTCCTACATCAGGAAAGAAATCTTTCACATTGACTTGTCTGCCAAATGTTTCATCCAGAAAATCGTTGATGTCTCTCAGAGAGTACAGGTCTGTATTCTGAGAGACACTTTCAGCTACAGACAGACAGTCCGAGTCACTACAGGCACCAAACACTAACTAATTATCTTACAATTAAACCAGTTACCAAACAATAACACACAGTAAGAAAAAAAGAACCCGGAAAACACACACACTCAGAGAGAGAGAGAGAGAGAGGGAGGGAGAGAGAGAGAGAGAGACACAGAGAGACACAGAGAGAGAGACACAGAGACAGAGAGACAGACAGAGAGACACAGAGAGAGAGACAGAGAGAGAGAGACACAGAGAGAGAGACACAGAGACAGAGAGACAGACAGAGACACAGAGAGAGAGAGAGACAGAGAGAGAGAGAGAGGGGGAGAGATTGAGGAAGTGACAGTACAAACAGGAAGGAAGGAGAGGCTTCATTTCTCTTAAACACACATCAGTTCTCAGACACAGAGAAACTCGGACACAATGACTGAAATCAGGATTAAAATGTCTTTATTTCTGATACTCGGGCTCCAGATCACAGGTAAGGATGTATAATGTAACTTTATTGATATCACTGATGATACATTACTACATTTCTCTAATGAGGACGGTTCAATTTGCTGTTTGACTTTCATCTGATGAGTTTTGTGAACTAACATGGTTCATGTTTCTCTCTCATCTTCTCCACAGAAGTGACGGGACAATTTTCCTCCTCCGTCTTTGTCAGAGATGGAGATGACGTCACTATGTCCTGTAAAAATGTGTTCGATGGTCAGGATGAATGTGACAGTATTAACTGGTTCTTAATTGGTTCAAGAATCACAGACCTGGTTAGAAAAGGGAAGATTGTTAAAGATGCCGACCCTAAATCAGACAGACTGAGTCTGACACAGAACTGTTCTCTGGTTCTGAAGAAGGTCACAGCTGGAGACGCTGATCACTACAACTGTCGACAGTCCAGATCAGGACATGATCTAAACACTCTGGTTTATCTGTCTGTTGTTACCAGTGAGTATTTACATCAAACTGTCTGTTAGAACAAAACACTGAAATTTTACAATCATGATGATTATTACAGTGATGAAGTTCATTTCTCTCTCTTGTCTTTCTCTCTCAATGTCTCCGTCTTCACCAGTGACTGAACAGAAGGACGGTGATGAGGTGAAGTTCACCTGCTCTGTATCACCTCATGTATATTTCACACACACAGTGAAGTGGCTGCATGAGCGTCAGAATGAGGATGAAGGCAACACAGACATAAAGACATCACAGTCTGAGAGCTCAGCTACTGTCACGTTTCCTTCCTCTTATCTCAAGAAGCCAAAGTATCATGAGATGTTTCAGTGTGAAGTGACTGATGGTTTCGGAGGAAGAGAGTTGCTCAACTTCAGTGCTCCGTCCTCAGGTGAGAAACCAGGTGAGTGTATGATGAGCTGTTTATAATCACCTTAATCTGATGTGAATGACAAACTCACTGAGTTTATTTCATGTGTTCATGATGATATTGTTCTTTTCCATTCAGCTCCTGCAGATGATAATTGATGAAGCGTTTCCTCACCACAGACGTTTGTTGGGTTTTGTTCTTTCATTTGTCCAGGTGAGGACAGGACAACAAGTGTCCAAACAACAACTGAAAACAGGAAGAATTCCCTGATGGAGCCGGCAGCACCTGACCACAGTGACACGTCACCTAGACAACCAGGTACTGACTCAGACTTTGTTTTCTAATATTTCCATCCTCTTCCCAGACTGGAGGTTATACGTGGCTGTGGCCGGGGGTTCAGCAGCATTCTGGGTAATCAGACTGACACTCGGCTGGGTGGAGATATTGATTAATTCAAGTTCGTTTTTTTTTTCTTTTAAAAATTAAAAAAGTAAAAAACAGCACTGAACCTTTTTTCGTTGTTGTTTTTTTACGTTTAATTCTCAAAATTAAAAAACGAAAACTCAAATTGAAACCGTCCAGTTCTTCTCTTTGCAAATTCCTTTATTTTCCATGTTGAACTGAAGAATGAAGAAAGCTAGTCATGTGGCATGGAGGTTATTGTAAACATTTCAAAATAAAAGCCAAGAGGAAAGAGCGGCCTTTCTATAAAGAGTAAATTATGCATCACAGACAGAGAGAGAGTGTTTATTATCTGTTCATGTCCCTGACGTGGGTCAGAGGAGAACAGATTCTGGGGTTAGATCCACAATATCTAGGAATTTGAATGTTTCTGGTTCATGTTGAAACTCGACCTCAGAGGTCAATAATGTGTAAAACAGCCACGGTATATGTAGTTATGGTTACTTTGCTCTTAATGATGGAATCAATAGCCTAAAAGCTGCTGATATGACCATGATCAATACAGCTGTGGCAGATGGATTTGTCCACCATGTGATTGTAGTCGGCTACAAGCAGCAGCAGCTCGATCATGGAGGAGAATATCAGGTGATTTGATGAGAGGATGAACAATGATGTGGTGACAGTGGAGACCTCTGCTGGTCACTGTAGACAACACTGTCTGGGAAGGACCACACAGTGTTAATCAGGTTATTAATATATATAATATAAGTAAATAATACATCACACACTTCTGATGAAGCATTTTTCATGTCTTAATGCAAATGAAAAGAGATCTTTCTCTGTCTGTCTGTGCTTGTAGAATTTTACACTTTATAGAAAGGCCACTCTTTCCTCTTGGCTTTTATTTTGAAATATTTACCTTTACTTCCATGCCACATGACTACCTTTCTTCATTATTCAATTCAACAAGGAAAAATAAAGTTTCTTCTAATTTGATGTTGTTGTTTTTCGTGTTTTGATTCTGACAATGAAAAGACTTTTTTTTTTGTTCAAAAATGCTTTTTGCTTTTTTTTTTTTTTTTTTTTTTTTTTTTTTTTTTTTTTTTTTTTTTTTTTTTTTTTTTTTTTTTTTTTTTATTGTTTTTTGCTTTTTGCTTTTAGTTTTTTGTTTTTTTGTTTTTTTTGCCTTTTGTTTTTTTTTTGCTTTTTGCTTTTTGTTTTTAGGTTTTTTGTTTTTTGATTTTTTGTTTTTTGCATTTTGTTTTTAGGTTTTTTGTTTTTTGATTTTGTTTTTTGTTTTGTGCTTTTTGCTTTTTGTTTTTTGTTTTTAGGTTTTTTGTTTTTTGTTTTTGTTTTTGTTTTTTTTGCTTTTTGTTTTTAGGTTTTTTGTTCTTTTGTTTTTTGTTTTTTGCATTTTGTTTTTTGATTTTGTTTTTTGTTTTGTGCTTTTTGCTTTTTGTTTTTTGTTTTTAGGTTTTTTGTTTTTTGTTTTTGTTTTTGTTTTTTTTGCTTTTTGTTTTTAGGTTTTTTGTTCTTTTGTTTTTTGCTTTTTTTTTGCTTTTTTTTTAGGTTTTTAGTTTTTAGTTTTTTGCTTTTTGTTTATAGGTTTTTTGTTTTTTCCTTTTTATTTTTTTTTTTGCTTTTTGTTTTTTGTTTATTGCTTTTTGTTTTTTGTTTATTGCTTTTTGTTTTCAGGATTTTAAACAGAAGAAGAAAATGTCAAAATGCTTGAGTGTTTTTATTCTACTGTCACTTGCAGGTTGGCTGAGGCTTGTTATCGTGTCTGTGGGTTTAACCCTGCTCATCCTGAGTGTTGTGACAGTCGACATATGGACGAGATCTAAAGGTGAGAACTTTCACACATGAGTTTGGATGAACCTGGATTCACAGTGTGGAAACTAAACTCGACTCTTTTGTGACTTTTCAGGAAACAAAACACAGACGGACGACGACGATGTGAGTTTAACAACTGAACATTCAAACGTCCGTCTTTGTGGTAGTTCAGTCAAACAATACATTTGATTCAAAGTGCAGGATCACCATGGCAACATGGTACCAACACACTTTACAATTAAAGTAGAAGCAGATAAAATAATGAACATGAAAAATAAACATGTACTTGTTCCCTCAGGCGCATAATGATGAAGATGAAGATGAAGACAAAGTGAACTATGAAAACGTTTGACTCCACTGATCAACAACGTCAGCATCAACTACCGAGCATTTACAACCTTTAAAAACTACGGTGGCCCTGAAGCTCAACACGCTGCACCTGAAGAAAAACACCTTCACCTGTTAGAGCGCGTACCAAGAAGGTGTGGTCCTAACCGCAGCGCCACAGGTTCGAGTCCCACCTGTGGTTCTCTGCTACAAGTCGTCCCCTCTGACTTCCTGTCTCTATCAGAATAAAGGCAGAAAATAACATTAAGAGACAGTGATGAACCTGGACGGGACGCACCTGCTGGACGTCTTCCAGGCGAATCCCTCCATGTTCACTTGATGTTCAGTGGTTTTAACTTCACGAAGCGTTGAACAACAAGTGTGTCCCAGCAGGTCCGTCACTTTTTAGAGTCCCCCTGGAAACGCCTCCGTTGTGTTGTGAGTATTTGCAGCAGGTGTGTTGTCAAAATGTTTTCTGAAATACTTTCTGTTTTTCTGTTTTCATGTGTTTTGTTGAGTTGCAGTGTGTTGAGCTTCAGGGCCACCGTACTTTACACCAAAAACAGATGTACATTTTACAAAAGCTGTCAGAGACACGTGATTTTTCTTCTTTATTCTTTTCTTGTTTTTTCTTCTTGTTTTTTCCTTTTTCTTGTAATACTCATGTTTCTCATCAGCGTTTGGGCTGAAATCATTATTAAAAACAAAACAAAAACTTGCCTCTCCGGGCTTCCATACCTTTGTGTTTTGATGGATGAAAGGATTTGTCAGAGTTTCCGTTGAAGTGTTTGTAAATGCTTTTTGAGTTTGCCTCATTCTTATTATTTATCTTACTTGGGAACTATTGTAAGTAACAGATTATATGTTTGCTGGAGTCACATATGTTTAATTATGTCTTCATTATGTTTAATTGATTATTGAAGAATAAACCTGTAAGTCCAGTGACGGGACTCTGGATCTTTTTTCTGGAGCTCAAGAGTTTCTGAGACGATGTTTTTCATCAGCGCAGCGACATTTACAGCAACAGCTGACCGTCTCCTGATATTATCACCAACCCGTCATATGAAGAATCGGCTCTGTGACTTTCACCCTCAGATCCATCAGACAGTCATTCAGCTCTCAGTCTGTTGGAGCTCATGAAGCGAGTGACTGGAGGTCTCTCTCGTTTCCCTGTGAAGCAGGAGTTTCATCATCAGTCCAGTCAGAGCAGCAGTCAGCGGCTCGTGTCCTTCATGTCCACGCCGAACCACAGCTTCCTCATCTGCTGCTGCACGTTAAGCTCGTTTCCCAACACGGCACCCTGCACTGGGTTTCACAGGATGTGACATCTGGCCTCTGCTGATTGGTGCTTAGACCGCTGATTATGATTGTTACTGGATTATTAATCTGCCTTTGCAAGAGAGAATTAACACAATTCTTAACATGTAAAAGTAAAAAACTAAACTTTAGCTGCTCAAATTGAGAAATTCAGGAGGGAGAAGTGAGAAGCTGATTCGTTCTGCCCACGGAAATATAGCCACTTACAACAGAGAGGGAGAGAGGGAGAGAGACAGAGAGGGAGAGACAGACAGACAGAGGGAGAGAGACAGACAGAGGGAGAGAGACAGACAGAGAGAGAGAGGGAGACAGAGAGAGAGAGGGAGAGAGAGAGAGACAGAGAGAGAGAGGGAGACAGAGAGGGAGACAGACAGAGAGGGAGGGAGAGAGACAGAGAGAGAGAGACAGAGAGGGAGAGAGAGAGACAGATCACCTGCTGCAGCTCAAACTGTGTCCTATAAAATATATTAGATTAGATTAGATTCAACTTTATTGTCATTGCACAGAGTACACGTACTAAGACAACGAAATGCAGTTAGTATCTAACCAGAAGTGCAAAAGAGCAGTTAAAGTGCAAGTGTGTGCTGTACAGATATGTAAAGTGAGGGTGTGCATATGTAGGGTACAATAAATTACACTGTGAATTACAATGAATTACAATGATGAGGTAGCGAATTACAATGATGAGGTAGCGAATTACAATGATGAGGTAGCGAATTACAATGATGAAGTAGCGGGAATAAATACAGTGAGTGCTAGACAATGAGTAGAGACGATTCAGAACAGTTCAGTGCAAGGTTAGGTGGCTGAGGGGGTTGGTGTGGCAGTCACAGTCTCTGGGTTGTGTGTGGGGGGGGGGGGACACCGGGGTTGTGAGTTCAGCAGGGTGACCGCTGCAGGGAAGAAGCTTTTCCTGAACCTGCTGGTCCTGGAGCGGAGAACCCTGTAGCGTTTCCCTGAGGGGAGGAGGGAAAACAGTCTGTGGCTGGGGTGGGAGCTGTCCCTCACGATGCTGCGCGCCTTCCGCAGACACCTCTTGCTCTGGACAGCCTCGATAGAGGGGAGGGGAGAACCGGTGATGCGTTGGGCGGTTTTCACCACCCTCTGGAGTGACATCTGGTCCGCGATAGAGCAGCTACCATACCACACTGAGATGCAGTTGGTGAGGATGCTCTCGATGGTGCAGCGGTAGAAGTTCACCAGGATCTGAGGTGACAGGTGGGCCTTCTTGAGTCTCCTCAGGAAGAAGAGACGCTGGTGAGCCTTCTTGACCAGGGTTGAGGTGTTGAGAGACCAGGAGAGGTCCTAGGAGATGTGGACACCCAGGAACTTGAAGCTGGTGACACGCTCAACCTCCGTCTCGTTGATGAGCAGGGGGGCGGGTGTGTCACTCCTCTTCCTGAAGTCCACAATGAGTTCTTTGGTCTTCTTGATGTTGAGGGCCAGGTTGTTGTCGGCGCACCACTCTGCCAGATGCTGGACCTCTTCTCTGTACGCTGACTATTAGTATTAGTATTAGTATATTAGTATCACCATGACAACAGCAACACACTGTACCATGATGACAAACCCACTGTGTCCGGTCTGTGACGTGTTTGACCACATGAAAAGAAGAAGAAGAAGAAAGACTGAGGAAGTGAAACGTCTGAGGATGATTGGTTCAGATTAATGTTTGCATGAGTGCAGCTCTTCTTCTCTTCAGTGATGATCAGACACAGATGACACACACGAGATGATGTGTTACTGGTCTGAGACCAGTTGGTTCCTCTGTGTCTCAAGTCCTTTTCTTGGGAGAGCTGAGGGGGAGTGTTTTGCTGAGAATGTGGAGGTGTTTCCCTCTAATGATGACCAGATTCAGTTCAACACAGCCCCCACTCTCCCTTCTCCCGTCTGATCAAGCTTTTTGCACTTTCAAGTCTCTGCCATTCTTTAAAGGCTCTGACTTTAGATCAAACTCACATCCATCACAAAAGAATGAAACCTCAAAGTTCGCTGTTAAAGAAGCCATGATATGGAAACAGCATTTTTTAGCAACTCAACCCACAAATTGGAACCTCGCCCGCAGCCCGTTCACCGGTGTTGAAAGATCGGCCCTCAGTGGAGGAACCAGCCGGAGTGATGGGGGGGGGTGAAGAGTGTTGCTGTTGACTTTCAGATCTCAGATACCGTCTCTTGAGATGACACACATTTACCAGTCATCCTCACTTGCTAATATTTTTTCATAGGTGAGAGAAGGTCTACCATTTCTTCTTCTTTGGCTTTTCAACAGACTAGACCAGGGGTCGGCAGGTAAATTTGTTCTAATCCATTGGATGGCAGCCAGAACATAATCAAAGGCTCACATGTGGAACTGTGACCCACAGTCACATATCACACCTTTGGCTGATTTACTGAACTGGTGCTTTATTTTTCATATCTGTCACAATTCCCGAGCGTCCACACGAGACACAATGAGGAGATACTCCAGGGAAATGTTTTCAGCATGAAAAACTTTATTTTCTCACATGGCACCGTGCAAAAAGTCATCCAACAGAATGAACAGAGTAAGGGTGTCTGTTCACCTATTAGGCTGGCATGTCCCATTGCAGAGTAACTTAAACACATACCTACATGTACTATATGTAAGATTTATATATATATATATATAAAAAAAAATCTGTATGTAAATCTTTAGAAATATTTACACACCCACATGAATACATTCAGACAATACAAATACACATCCTCCCCTCTGCCCACTTCCGCAATTTAATACTGCCCTCCTGGAACTTATTAATAAGTACGCTGTGCAGTACTGTGCAGTGAGCATAGCATGTGATTCTTAATTTCAATTACCAAATACTATTAAATCATAACTCACTTGCCTCGTCCACTTGTTTACAGGTGACCAGCCACACGTCCTCCCTGCAAACACGCTCGCACGCAACTACAAATAACAAACAATGCATTACTAAAATCCCACCTGTGTGTTTATTAACCCTGTTGCCTTAATAACTGACTATATGCATTTCAATTACTCATATAAATAATAATAAAAGTAATATTTACTACTGAGGTGTGGTAACGGCACCCTGTTGTTACAATATCACACATTGAACCTCTGCTATTTCAGAGGTCTGTCAAACAATCAACAGAACCTTTGGAACGTCCTGTCAGAACTTTTCAGAAACAGCTCACAAGAACTGTAAAAAAAGAACTTTCTTACGCTTCAATTTTGTAGGCAGAAATCCCCAAAGAGGAAGTGATTCTGCGGGTAACTGAGATCTATTTTAACACGCGGCGCTGTGCAGCCTGCGGCTTGATGTGACCATTTGTGTCTGTCATTCTCTCTCATCATGGATATAAGTGTAATTAACATCTTCAGGTGGGGGTAGATTCTCTATTTGGACATTATAGATAAATGTGGGACTGTGAGTCTCATATTGTAAGATTAAAAAAAAAAAATAAAAAATCAGATGATCAAAATAATCTGCATAAAGTTTGACAGGTCTGAATTCAATTACAGGGATGTAGCTATTGTAAAAGTCATCTTGATTCAGTTGTGAACTTTATCCTTAACCTGAAGTTTTATCTGTATGGTTTTTCCTGTGTAAACTGATTCTCTGACAAAAACTTTACCACAAAGGTTGCAATTTTATGGCTCTTCACTTCCGTCAGTTCATGTGTGTTTTCTCCACAAAGCACGACATATAAATGCTCTCCTAGTAGTATGTGATCTTATGTGCTTTCGCTCAAGTGTTGCAGTGATATGGCCTCCGCCAGCGTGGGCTCCTCTCATGTGGGCCATCAATTATACACTAAGTATGAAAATACTCTCATGTGTTTTGTACAACTCTTGTATTTATGTAACCTGCATGAATTCTTGCATGATTTTACAAATTCGATGACCGAATGAATGTTTTCCCACAGGTGTTGCAGGGGTACGGCTTCTAACCTGTGTGAGTTTTTATGTGGGACAACAAACCTGATCTAGTTGTGGAACACTTCCCACATGTTTTGCATGAAAATGGCTTCTCACCTGTGTGAGTTCTTATGTGGACTTTCAAGACCCCACTGGTGACAAAACACCGCCCACATGTTTCACAAGAATATGGTTTCTCACCTGTGTGCACTCTCATATGTCTTCTGAATGCTGAAATGTCACTAAATCTTTTCCCACACGTGTTGCAGGGATACGGCTTCTCACCTGTGTGAGTTCTTATGTGAAGTGACAAACCTGATCTAGATCTGAAAATCTTCCCACATGTTTTGCATGAATATGGCTTCTCACCTGTGTGAGTTTTCATGTGAGTTAACAAGCCTGCTCTACTTCTGAGACGTTTACCACAGGTTTTGCATGGATATGGTTTCTCACCTGTGTGTGTAATCATATGGTCCAACAAAGCACCTCGAAACCAGAAACCTTTCTTACAGGTAATGCAAATAAATGGTTTACCACCTCTGTGGATTCTCAGATGTCTATACCATGGAGATTTAGTCTTAAACGCTTTTCCACAAGTGTCACATTTGAAAGACTTTTCATCTGTGTGAGTTTTAGACTTAGTCTTTGACTGTGCATCTGCAGTTGATCCTGAGTCCACATGTTGACTTCCTGTCTGATCTTGGCTCTCGGCTACAGGAGAGGTGTGAGAGAGGAGCTGGTGGTCACTGTCTGGTTCTGGTTCACTGTGGTCACTTTCCTCATGATCAGGAGTCAACATAAAGGTATCAGTCTCCAGCTTCAGTACAAGCTGCTCTCCCTCCTGACTGGTGCAGGTTTCCTCCTGTTCCTCTGTAACCTTTGGTGGTTCTGGGTCGTCCTGGTCCAGACTGGAGTTCCTCTCCTGGTTCCAGAGCTGCTGGTCACTGGGAACCTCCTCCTCCTGACAGACATGTTGCTGTGGGAGCTCTGGAGGGACAAAGGGACACAGGAAAGAGGTTACACATGGGATGATGGAAAAATGCTGAAGTTAGTTTCCGATTCAATAATGGAGGGGAAAGTTCAGTTACAACAATAAGTGATGATTTGTCCTTTTTTTTTAACTACATTTTGACACTGAATCTTTCATACTGTTTGAGACTCACTGTTGAATTTTTGTGAAATATTTATTTCATTAATGAAATTAACAACATAAAAGACCGACTGTGTCGATATTAAGTCAACTACACTTGTCAAATCTGAACTAAAATAAACGGGACAGTGTAAAGACTGTTTACAACAGTTTCCGATTTGTGAAGCCTTTGTTCTCTTTGTGAATACAAAAATATGTGGATTTAGCGGTTTAACATTATAATCAGAAAGTATGTATTTGTGGAGTGAAATCCAGCTTTGATAAATATGCGGTTTCTTAGTTGGACCTGGTCCGTGGTTGAAAAGTCTCTTCCTTTCCTAACCACAAAAATGGAGCAAACAGGATTGAAATGTTGAAATAAGATGACATGAAAGGAATATACAAATAGAGAAAGGTGAGCTGGTGAAATAATAGTGTAATAGAAATATGGAACAGAGCAAGAAATCAGAAAAAATTATATTCAGACATAAGTAGGCAACTTTCCTGGCATCCTGACATTTCTATACATTTGTTAAATAGAGAAAATTCGTTTTTAGTGGTTTCCACAATGGGAGTGAATTTAGTGAAATTACATTTATGTATAGGCTATAGTATTTTGTTGTGATGATGAAATTGTTGACTATAAATTCAATATATATGTTTTTCATGAATGACT
The DNA here is from genome assembly GCF_002814215.2 of Seriola lalandi dorsalis. Classification (NCBI taxonomy): domain Eukaryota; kingdom Metazoa; phylum Chordata; class Actinopteri; order Carangiformes; family Carangidae; genus Seriola; species Seriola lalandi. The sequence continues at coordinate 103,131 of NW_019525517.1, forward strand.
CCTAACTGGATTTGTTTCCTATGTTAAAGGAGATAAGACAGGAAGCATTGAAGCTCATTTCGTTATCATTTAGAGAATCGACCAGCTCTTATCATGGCTGCCGCTCAGATACTTCCGGGTCACTTCCGTTTGAACCTTCCTCAGCACAAAGACTATTGGACCGCAGTCCGAGTCCAAAATGATCCACATTCCTTTGTTAGTATTTATCAAGACCATCGTGGTTTTACACACCTGTCCTGTGTAACTTTATTTCAGGTTTCAGAGCGATATCCAGCAGTCTCTGCAGGCGACCGACCTCTTCCTCGGACTCGACGATGATTTTTTCAAAGACTTCGAATATTTCTTCCACAGCAGCAGTTAGTCGCTGGTTGACGAACTCAATAAAATACTGAAGAGAAGACATCGTTGCTTCGTTACAGCTGGAATATTTAGCTGAGATACGACCACACCACCGTCTTCAAGCTGCCATCACACATCCACAGAGCTAACGCTGCTAGCGCGTCTTCTGTTTACTTCCGCCGGGTGTCACACTGTGAAGTTCCGGCAGTGCGAGCGGTCAAGTTCTTCTTTCCGCTTTAAGTTAAGATTTTTACATTTGCTTCATTTCACATATTTTCTATAAACGACTACATTCATTTTACTAATGACTTTTCAAGCAATTTTGTCAACATTTATGTTGCCTAGAACGAATGGAATAATTTGATATGGACAATTTAAATAACTCAGTGCAAATATCTGCATTCAAATGTTAATAAAGTAAACAAAATTATTTTCCACAAAATGTAGCTTTAAGTATGAAATGTAAAACTACTCATACATAATGTCCCCTGTCAGTGTCACTGAGACCATGAACAGCTATTTTTTGTAGCAACCAGCTGAGCTGGAGCTACTTTATTTTTATCTAGTTCGCATATTATTGGACACTTTAAAAAGACATCATAGTTCATGAGCTCATTCATCAGTTCAGCTAAGAACTTGCAGCTGTCAATGTGGACTAAATACTTACATTTGCCTGGTAGTAAAGTAGAAGTATACATAAAATGAAAATATGTCAAATAAATAATATAAAATAAACAGACATTTTGTGTTAAAGATTATCTGTGAAATCTAGATGATTTTATACTTACAGTACTTGAGTAAATGTGCTCAGTTACATTATCACTGCTGTAAACAAGCTTATTAAGACACTTCAATGAATCAAACTACCAAACTGTATCATATCACACTTTACCTGAACCTTCAGAAGATGAGCTGAGACACTGAAACACCTCTTACATGTTATAACTGAACACTATGAAAAGAACTCTTCTTCACTACGACTACTTCCACGTTGATGTCGGTCACACTGGTCAACTGTGAATATGGTATTCTGACATTATCACGTAACAGAGCTTCATTGTTTGAACAAATACATTAGAATAGAAAAACGGCATTGAATTGCCTATGTTCCTTTATACACTGATCACTGTATACATTGCTACCGCAAACTGGTGTTGCTCATATTCACCCTCTTCATTCTATCAATTCATTTGGGAACATCAGTCTGAATTACCAGCATTGAAAGAAATATTCTTGTTATCAAAGTTCTTTCACAAGTAAACACGTTTATTTATATATCACTTTACCTAAATCCATGTAAACAACTTGTGTTTGTGTTTAACCACTGAAGCCTGAAGCCACAATAAAAACTGTATAATGATGACATCAAAACTACAACATTAAAAGGACACGTTCTAGACAAAATAGGAAATAGTGTAGTTGGCAGGATGAAAATAAAAATGACCCAGCAGCACTCTCTAAAGAAATATAGTAGTTGAAAACTATTGTGGATCCATTGTTTACTCGCTCTGATAACTTAATAGAACTGTTTGAGCCAAATCATTTTAGAAGGGCATCGGCCAAAGGAAAAAGTCCAACACTTTGCCAACCAATGGTAAAACTTGACCACAGTACTCTATCAGTCAGTCAGTCACAGACATTTGTGTTCCACTGTTGTGGTCCAGCCAAAAATGACACTAGTTTAAAAATACCTAATGTCATTGCTGACGATGAACTATTTTAAAAATACTGTGACTAATTTTATACATTCAATTATAAAGATGAAACTATTGAGACTTTGTTTCATTCAGTTGGGGAATTCTTCTCCACCCAAGTTTCATCATTGTGTGTTTCCCCGTGTTGGGAAGTGACAAAGATATTATACAGTGTTTTCTCCAGGAACAACAGCAAACAGATGCTCTCCCACACATTTTGCAAACAGAAGATAAACTGCCTGGATGTGGACTCCTATGCCTTCCCGACTGAGACATGTCCAGTGTCCTTTCCCTCAGGTATAGTTATGTGACTTTCTGCGAGCGTGGGCTCTTCTCACGTGGGCTGTCAATTAACCACTAGTCTGAAAATACCTGCATGCGTTTTGTTCGACTTTTATATGCATGTGACCTGTATGAATCCTTGCATGCTTTTTCAAATTCAATGACTGACTAAATCTTTTCCCACAGGTGTTGCAGGGGCACGGCTTCTGTGTGAGTTCTTATGTGGATTTTCAAGACACCACAGTCAGAAAAACCTTTTACACATGTCTCACAAGAATATTTGCTGCTCACCGATGTGCACTCTCATATGTCTTCTCCATGCTGTAATGTGGCTAAATCTTCTCCCACAAGTGTTGCAGGAGTATGGCTTCTCACCTGTGTGAGTTCTTATATGGCCTTTAAGGGCACTCCTAGAAGCAAGACGTTTCCCACATGTTTCACAGGAATACGGCTTCTCACCTGTGTGAGTTCTCATGTGGACTTTCAAGTTATGACTAGATCCCAAACCCTTCCCACAAGTTTCACAGGAATACGGCTTCTCACCTGTGTGAGTTCTTATGTGGACTTTCAAGCTATGACCAGATCCAAAACCCTTCCCACAAATTTCACAAGAATACGGCCTCTCACCCGTGTGAGTCCTGATGTGCTTTTTTAATACTCTCAAGGCAATAAATCTTTTCCCACATATGTTGCAGGTGTATGGGACCTGATCTGTGTGTTCTCGCATGTGGATTAACCAGTCTTCTCTATTTCCGAGACACTTCCCACATGTTTTGCAAGAATATGGCCTCTCACCTTTGTGGACTCTCAGATGTACAATCAATTGACACTTATGATTAAAAGCTTTCTCACAGATGTAACATTTGAAAAACCTTTCACCCGTGTGTGTATCTCTGGTTGATCTTGTGTGGACTCTCTGATGAACATTCAATCGACACTTATACTTAAATGTTTTTCCACAAGTGTCACATTTTAAAGACTTTTTACCTCTGTTCATATGTCTGGTTGATCCTGTGTGGACTCTCTGATGAACATTCAATCGACACTTATACTTAAACATTTTTCCACAAGTATCACATTTGAAAGGCTTTTCACCGGTGTGAGTTTTAGAGTCAGGCTTTGAGATGGGAAAGTTGTATTCATTGTTACTGTGAGTCCACATAAAGGTATCAGTCTCCTGCTTCAGTACAAGATGCTCTCCCTCCTGACTGGTGTAGATTTCCTCCTGTTCCTCTTTAATCTGTAGCGGTTCTGGGTCGTCCTCGTCCATGCTGAAGTTCCTCTCCTGGTCACAGAGCTGCTGGTCACTGAGAACCTCCTCGTCCTCCTCGTCCTCCTCGTCCTGACAGAAATGTTGCTGTGGGAGCTCTGGGACAAAGGGACACAAGAAAAAGGTCACACATGTGATGATGGGAAAATGACAATGCTCAAGTTAGCTCCAGATTTGACAATTAAAGGAAAAGTTAAGTTACAATAAATTAATGATGATCTGTCTTTTTCAGCACATGTTGTGTAAGGACATTCTCTTTGAATCTTTCCAAATGCTTGAAACCCACTTTCAAATTTGGAAATCTTTATTTTATCTATGACAGCAACGACAAAAAGGGTATTTTAATTGAGTTTTCTCCAATATTAGACCATGTCTAGCTTAAAAACTCCTACTTTTATAATTATCAGACCTAAACTTGATTAACATATACATTCCAGTAAATGTTTAAAGATATTTTCACATTGCAAAAATTTTTATTCAGTCTGTGAAAGCTGGTAAGAGGACCCAGAGGCTAAACCCAGAACATGCTAGAACATTTACATCTCATCTGGCCTCAGGGTCACCTCAGGGTCACCTCAGGGTCACCTCAGGGTCACCTCAGGGTCACCTCAGGGTCCCCCAGGAGGAGACACTCCAGAGGCCCGTACTACACAGCAGGATCTGAGGTTATCGAGGTAACTTCAGGTTTAACTCTGGGTTTTCAGTCCTACGTCGGTGGTTCACGTGTCACCGGGGTAAATCACCATGGTAACTTAAGCTGAACTCCTGACCTGCTGCGGCGCAGGTTAACTTAGAGGATCAGATCAAAACCTGTCAACAGCCAAACTACTGACCAATCAGATCACTGGAAACACTGAGTCATCATTCCTACAGGATCCTGACAGGGACAAAGGACTTCACAATAAAGTGATCAATAATAACAAGCTGTAGATATAAAATGTATAAAATCTGTGGAGTAGTTTTCCTGTTTGAGTCTTTCCATGTGTCACTTTGGTTTTAAAACAAAGCTTCTAAAAAAAATGCACAGAACGTTTATCAGGCTAAATAATCAGCCAATATAATAACTATTAGAACTTCATTTTCATTGAACACAGACTCTTTAATGCAGGATTCCTGCCAGTGATGAAGCTTTTACTCTCCTCTTCATCACTGAGCTCAGAACATGAGGAGACTCTCAGAACAGAAAATGCTCAAACGTAATGATAATGAATTCACTTATTTACAATATATCTTTAGTCTGACTTTAACAGAAATTATATTTAGACATGGAAATAATATTTTTTATTCCAGTCATGTGATCGTATTGTTACATTTCACCTGGTTGAATGTCACTGTTGGACGTTGCTATAACTGAACTTACCGGCAATTATCAGCGTTTTATTCTCATATTAAGAAATTCATTCATGGTTCAGATGATGTTGCTTATAATTAACAACTCCGCCTCTTTCACGTGAACGCGCTCGTACCTGGACAGGTAAACCCAGGGTTAACTGGGCCAGGTGATCACATGCTTCGTGGTACAGGTGATCAGGACGGTCAATGTTAGGTTCAGTCAAGCCACATTACTAAAGGTTATCCTGGGTCTGTTGAACTTGCTTCGTGGTACAGGCCTCAGGACTACCTTGCTCCACCTGCGGCCACCGCGAGCCGACTATGGATAAGCAGCAGAAAATGGATGGATGAATTGTGAAAAAACACCAAAAAAAATGCTTTTTTTTTGTACCCTCATCCAGAGCACATCAGACCAGGTCCATGGGACAACTTTGTAATTTGGTATTAAACCATTTCTGCATTTTAATTGATGACAATAATAATTAAATTCATTTTTTATCTTGTGTCACGTTGGAAAATGCACTTATCTGGAGAAAACACAGTGAAGTAAGTGCAATATGAGCCACATTCATTTGTTAGTATTTAGTGGTTTTACACACCTGTCCTGTGTAACTTTACATCCGGTTTTAAAACGATATCCAGCAGTCTGCGCTGACGACCGACCTCTTCCTCGTACTGGACGACGGTTTTCTCAAAGACTCCGAATATTTCTTCAGCAGCAGCAGTTAGTCGCTCGTTGACGAACTCTCTCAGATACTGAAGAGAAGACATCGCTGCTTCGTTACAGCTGGAATATTTAGCTGAGATACGACCACACCACCGTCTTCAAGCTGTCATCACACATCCACAGAGCTAACGCTGCTAGCGCGTCCTCTGTTTACTTCCGGTGGGTGTCACACTGTGAAGTTCCGGCAGTGCGAGCGAGAAAACCTTTCCACATTCTACACCAAATGGTGTAGAATGTGGACTTTAATATCTACAACAAATTTCAAAAAAAAAAAAAAAAAAAAAGAAATTGGAATAATGATCTTCTAAAGATGCTTTATCTTTCTGAGGGCTCGAATTAAATGCTGTCTTTCTGCCTTTCACTGTACATACATGATCTGCTTTTTCTTCTCGTCCACAGTAGTCATATCTGCCTGTATTATGTTTACTTATTTTTAATTCAGTGTGTCCATATCGAAAGTTGTTACATTATCTTCCTGGGCACCTAATTTCTCCCACTGCCCTTTGACCTCTGTAAAACCACTGTCTGTTCCTCTCTTCATCTTATTGCTTTTGCCAACTTTACTTTGACCTCTGCTTTATAATGCTCCTGATTACTGTTCTGTTTAAGCTAATTGCCAAGTAAATGTTATCATATTTTGTGGCCTCCTTTGCAACCTTATTCTTTTATACCAATATGTGCTTGTTCCCATAGGAATATTACTGTAAGACGAATCATTTGAATTGTTTATTTTTGTTGTACTTCTACCAAACTGTCTGGTACGTTGTGAGTGACTGTACCGGCAACTGGTTAGTGATGAGCTTGAGTCTCAACAAATGACTGCTCTCTGATTTTCTATCCACTGCACTGCTAATAATATTGTAAGCATTTGCCCTCTCACTGATCCTTTTAATATAGTTTGATGTGATGTGATACATTCCTTTATGCACTGATCCCTGAACATCACCAGTCAAAAGTTTGGACACACTTTCTCACTGCATATATTGCTACCACTTCAAGTGCTGATGCTCATAGTTACCCTAATCGTTCAATCCATCAATTTGGGAACACCAGCATTGAACAAGTATTCTTGTTGTCAAGTCAGCAAGTTTATTTATACAGCCCCTTTAATTTAGAAAAAGACTTATTTTGGTTCAGCATACAGTTCAAACTAGTGATGTAACTAAAATACTGAAGTAAATCTCATCTAAGAGGTCTGTCATTCACATTTGTCGGAAGACTGCACTCACAGAGTTGTTTTTCTGTGAGATTACAATACAAGTTTCAGATACTGTTACGAACAGAAACATGAGTAAAGCAGTCTTATTAAGGGATAAGTCAAGGCAGGTTAACAAAATGTGATATTACTCATGACAATGTGCTACATTAAACTGAGACGGACTTCTTCTCAATGGAAAATAGAGATGTAGGTATTGCAAAAGTGTGTTTTTATAGTTGCTGAACTCTCCTCCCCTCAAGGATCATTTGTATGGTTTCTCCTGTGTAATCTGACAAAAATGTGGCTCTTCAATTAAATCAGTTCCTGTGTGTTTTGTACATGAATTACTACATCTGATTGCTCCCCCACATATTTACAAACACAAGGCTACTTGCCTGTACATCCAACTGAGACACATCAAAGTACGTTTTACCTCAGGTATTGCCGGAATTTGGTTTCTCACCAGTGTGAGTTCTTATGTGAGATTTCAAGACTCTAGTATATGCAAAACATTTCCCACATGTTTCACAAAAATATGGTTTCTCACCTGTGTGCACTCTCATATGTTTCTTCAATGCTGAGGTGTATCTAAAACTTTTCTCACAGGTGTTGCAGGGGTACGGCTTCTCACCTGTGTGAGTTCTCATATGGATAATTAAGCCTGTTCTAGTTCCAAGACTTCTCTCACAAGTTTGGCATGGATACGGCTTCTCACCTGTGTGAGTTCTCATGTGGATCAACAATCCCGCTCTAGTTCTTAGACTTTTCCCACAGGTTTTGCACAGATATGGTTTCTCATCTGTGTGTGTAATCATATGGTCCAACAATTCACTGCGACACCTGAAACCTTTCTCACAAGTGTTGCAAATATATGGTTTCTCACCTGTGTGGATTCTCATGTGAATCAACAGGTCACTTTTCCACCTGAAACCTTTATCACATGTTTGACAAGAAAATGGTTTCTCGCCTGTGTGGATTTTCACATGTTTATTTAATCCAGACCTATACTCAAATGCTTTTCCACAAGTGTCACATTTAAAAGACTTTTCACCTGTGTGAGTTTTAGACTTAGTCTTTGACTCTGAATCTGCAGTTGATCCTGAGTCCACATGTTGACTTCCTGTCTGATCTTGGCTCTCAGCTACAGGCGAGTTGTGAGAGAGGAGCTGGTGGTCAATGTCTGGTTCTGGTTCACTGTGGTCACTTTCCTCATGATCAGGAGTCAACATAAAGGTATCAGTCTCCAGCTTCAGTACAAGCTGCTCTCCCTCCTGACTGGTGCAGGTTTCCTCCTGTTCCTCTTTAACCTTTGGTGGTTCTGGGTCGTCCTGGTCCAGACTGGAGTTCCTCTCCTGGTTCCGGAGCTGCTGGTCACTGGGAACCTCCTCCTCCTGACAGACATGTTGCTGTGGGAGCTCTGGAGGGACAAAGGGACACAAGAAATAGGTTACACATGGGATGATGGAAAAATGACCTTGCTGAAGTTAGTTTCAGATTCGACATTGAAGAGGAAAGTTCCGTTACAATAATAAGTGATGATTTGTCTAATAATTGTTTTCTTTTTATGCTTTATACTTCTATTTCTATGCTTCTGCTTCTTCTGTTAAGCACATTGAATGACCTCTGTCTGTGATAATGTGAACACCGGAGAAATAAACAGTGAATTAAGTCCAATATGAGCCAAATTCCTTAGTTAGTATTTATCAAGACCATTTTGGTTTTACACACCTGTCCTGTGTAACTTAATTCCAGGTTTTAAAACGATATCCAGCAGTCTGCGCTGACGACCGACCTCTTCCTCGTACTGGACGACGGTTTTCTCAAAGACTCCGAATATTTCTTCAGCAGCAGCAGTTAGTCGCTCGTTGACGAACTCTCTCAGATACTGAAGAGAAGACATCGCTGCTTCGTTACAGCTGGAATATTTAGCTGAGATACGACCACACCACCGTCTTCAAGCTGCCATCACACATCCACAGAGCTAACGCTGCTAGCGCCTCCTCTGTTTACTTCCGCCGGGTGTCACACTGTGAAGTCCCCGAAATGCAAACGAGTAAAACTTTAGTTCCGCCTGTAGTTTGGATGTTTTCCATCTGTCGCTTCATTTCACAGGGATTTCAGGTTATTTCCCCTTTACTACATTTTACAGCTTAAGCAAAAACTGAAACCTGGAGGGCTGCAAAACTAGGATGCCTAATGTTGCCATTGAACTCTCTGGAGGGGTCATGACTAACCTTAAATAGTGCAAAGGTAATTGGTAAACTGCCAAAGGAAGAAAATCTTCAGGTCATGAAAAACCAAACATATAACAAAATTTCATACAAAAAGGCATTTCTCAAGGATCAAGCAATTGGTTAATGTACAGTTAAAGGGAAAGGGTAAAAGTGGAGGGGGGCACACATGGGACACCAGAATGTCACCTTTGAACCCTCTGGATGTCTCAAGGGCTTATCAATGCAATACTAATGGTGGACCATCTGATGAAGTGATTACCCCCACTTAAACTCAAGAAATCAAGGGAGTTGTGATTGTATTACGGGATAGTTACAAGTCCTATGAGCTCAACTTGTATTCTTACATTATCACCTTTGCTGTTAGAAAAAATACTCGAGATCACAAAAATGATTTGGCGCTATACAAATAAATTGAACTGAAAAAATACAATTATTTTCCCTCATTCCTTTACACAGTAAGTCATTCATTTACATTTGTTGGAAAGATGCAGTCAATCTTTTTACCTAAGATTTTGGAGATTACAAGTTTTGAGGAAATACTCTTGCAAACAAAAACATGAATAACAGTCATATAAAAGGGAACAAATGAAGGTAGTTTATTGTTGGCAATGTAATACGTTAAAGTAAGATACTGTGCCACATACATGTTCAAGCATATAAATCCAGGGTGTCATGCAACCACCTGTACATTGTTCCTTCCATGCACTCAGTTATGTTGCTGCCAGTCACTTGTCTGCAGTCTCAAATAATTCCATTCAAAACTCCACACAGACTGGCAGAAACAGAGGGTTAGACTGCACCCTCTGCTTCTCCTGAGAATCCTTAAATTGGCACTATTCAAGTGTCATAACATGGCTGAATTTCTTTCCCAGGCTGACCATCAGTGTTTGGCCAAAGTTCAGAATGCTTGCTCATACCAGCACATGCTCAATCATTAGCAACTGACTGGAGCTCACCCAATGATGATCAGGGTATTTATAAAAGTTTTTTTTTTTTTTAATCTCTGAAAGATCCCCTATGTGTTTTGTAAATATACGACTTTTAACCAGTGTGAATTCTTGCATGCTTTTTCAAGGCTGACAAATGACAAAATCTTTTCCCACAGGAGCCGCAGGTGTATGGCCTGTCACCCGTGTGACTTCTCATGTGGACTTTCAAGGTACTACTACATACAAAACTTTTCCCACATTCTTCACAAGAATATGGCTTTTCACCTGTGTGAGTTCTTAGGTGGACTTTCAAGACACTGCTACGTACAAAATTTTTCCCACATATTTTGCAAGGATATGGTTTCTCACCTGTGTGAGTTGTCATATGCCTTTTTAATCCAGACTTGTCAATGAATCTTTTCCCACAGGTGTTGCAGGAGTGTGGCTTCTCACCTGTGTGAACTCTTTTATGTTTTTTCAATGTAGACTTGTCAATACATCTTTTCCCACAGGTGTTGCAGGGGTACGGCTTCTCACCTGTATGAGTTCTTATGTGGACTTTCAAGTCACCACTAGATACAAACCCTTTCCCACATGTTTCACAAGAATATGGCTTCTCACCTGTATGCATTCTCATATGAATTTTATATGATGAACTGTCACTAAATCTTTTCCCACAGGTTTCACAACAAAATGGCTTCTCACCTGTGTGAGTTCTAACGTGGACCTTCAAGACAGTACTACGTACAAAACTTTTGCCACATGTTTCACAAGAATATGGCCTCTCACCTGTGTGAGTTGTCATATGCTTTTTCAGTGTTAACATATCAATAAATCTTTTCCCACAGTTGCTGCAGGGGAAAGGGAGCTCACCCGTGTGAGTTCTTATGTGTTTAAAAAAACCTGTTCTACTTCGGAAACTCTTCCCACATGTTTTGCACACACACGGTTTCTCACCTGTGTGGATTTTCATATGTTTGTTCAATTTGTACCTATAATCAAATGCTTTTCCACAAGTGTCACATTTGAAAGACTTTTCACGTTTGTGAGTTTTAGACTCAGTCTTTGACATGGGAGAGTTGTGTTCATTGTCACTGAGACTCTTGGTTTTGTGATGTCTCTCATGTGGCTTTGAGTCTGCATCGGTAGTTGAGCCTGAGTCCACATGTTGACTTCCTGTCTGATCTTGGCTCTCGGCTACAGGAGAGGTGTGAGAGAGGAGCTGGTGGTTACTTTCTGGTTCACTGTGGTCACTTTCCTCATGATCAAGAGTCAACATAAAGGTATCAGTCTCAAGCTTCAGTACAAGCTGCTCTCCGTCCTGACTGGTGCAGATTTCCTCCTGTTCCTCTTTAATCTGTAGTGGTTCTGGGTCGTCCTGGTCCAGACAGGAGTTCCTCTCCTGGTTCCAGAGCTGCTGGTCAGTGAGAACCTCCTCGTCCTGACAGACATGTTGCTGTGGGAGCTCTGGAGGGACAAAGGGATACAAGAAATAGGTTACACATGGGATGATGGAAAAATGACATTGCTGAAGTTAGTTTCAGATTCAACAATTAAGGGGACAGTTAAGTTGAAATACCAACGAAATGATTCTTTGGGGGGAGGGTGTAAGGACATTGTCCTTGAATCTTACTCTGTTCAAAACCCACTTTCAAATGTGTCAAATCTTTTCTTTAAAAAAAAAAAAAGCATAAAAAAGAGGTGATTTTAGTTTGCTCCATCCAGACAACAATAGCCCAGGTATATCTCTACTTACCATACCTGGACTTAAGTGCTGAAAGACAGTTTCAGATTTTCAATTTTATAATTCTCTGTTTAGACATGAAAAACAGTGATTTCAAAACCCCCACCCAAGTCCATAAAGCCTATACTGTTTTTGTGATTACAGAAATATAAAGATTTAGCAGCAACGGGATTACCACAACATATCAATTAGTAGCTTTAAATTTATTAAGTCTCTAGGAAACGTGTCATGGAAAGAATTGGAAGATTAAGTGAACAAAATTAAAGGTATAAAGATATTTTGTGTCTGTATTTCAAAGAGTGAAAATAACTCTTGTAAATTTGTTTTTAAGTGAGAAGGAGGAGATGTTTATCGAACCAGAAATGAAATAAACAGACTAAAGGTTTCACAGATCTGAAACGGGCTTCTCTGGGATAATGTATTCCAGTTTCCATCAGTTTAAGTGGTCCAATGTTGTTTACGAGTATCAGTGATTTTTCATTTTATACGTTTGTTTTTTGTGCATTTTCATAAAGAGAGTAAATTTTCAGGTAAAAGTAAAAGTCCAGGTTTGATTAGTACAAGTTTTGTTTTTTTAAGTTAGACCGGGTCTCTTGTTATCTGGATGGAGAAAACACAGCGAATTAAGTCCAATATAAGTCACATTCCTTAGTTAGTCTTCATTAAGACCATCGTGGTTTTACACACCTGTCCTGTGTAACTTAATTCCAGGTTTTAAAACGATATCCAGCAGTCTGCGCTGACGACCGACCTCTTCCTCGTACTGGACGACGGTTTTCTCAAAGACTCCGAATATTTCTTCAGCAGCAGCAGTTAGTCGCTCGTTGACGAACTCTCTCAGATACTGAAGAGAAGACATCGCTGCTTCGTTACAGCTGGAATATTTAGCTGAGATACGACCACACCACCGTCTTCAAGCTGTCATCACACATCCACAGAGCTAACGCTGCTAGCGCCTCCTCTGTTTACTTCCGGTGGGTGTCACACTGCGAAGTTCCGGCAGTGCGAGCAAGTCAGCTTATCGTTCCGCTCTTCACTTGGTGTCAAGGGGAACGGGAGAATAAAACAAGGTAGCTCAATTTTTCCGTCACTTTCTTCAGTTGTTGCAGAAATGTTCTTGATCTATTGAGTGTGATTAAGAACCAAACAGTCATAGTAGAATTAAATGTATTGCGGCTTTCTATTACCTTAAAAGTCGCTTGTGAGGCAGTATGGGTCCTGTGTATTTGTGTGACACGCTTGCTGCTGTTCCAGGGAAGCACACTGGCCCTCATTTATCAAACGAACGTGCGGCAGAAAACCGTGCGTACGTCCATTTCCACGCAAGCTTCGGCATTTATCAATTTGGACGTGAGCGGACGCTACGATCAGATCTCACGTCAGGTCTGAGCTCGTGTACGCAAATCTGGATTTGCGGTGCAGCAGCAAAATCTGGCTGAGTCTGAAAAGAATTATTAAACAAACCTCAAAATAAACAGTCACATATTTAGAACAGATCAAAACGGATTCTTAAAACGAATAAAACAAGATTAAAAAAATTTGAATTTTAAAAAAGCCCTCATTTTTTACTGAACATGACATGTAAGTATTGCACATTAAAATTTGAAATAATAATAAATACAAGCAGAAATGTGTGTTTGCAAATTAACTCATGGCAAAATTGTGTAATTGTTTTTGTTTTTTCCGATGGGTGTGACACAACTGGAACAACAATTAAACATCTGGTGAGATAATCATTGTTGCACTGTGGTTGGCCAGATAGATGTGTATAAGAGACAGATCGTACGAACAATTCTGCGCTCAGATCTGCGCCTGTTTTCACGCAAGATTGATAAATGAGGGCCACTGAGTCCAAAGAACATTTCGTAGGTTTTAATTTTGCAATTGGATGATACAGCGGCTCCACACGCGCCCATATGCTGTTACATGTGTACAAAACAAACAAAAGGAACATTAGCGATCATAACACGGTCAACAAAAACTACGGCTACCCAGCCTTGCCTCACTCCCCCAGTGCAGGTGAGGCAGGTTATAATATACCCTACCGGCTGTCAACGACTGTGCCCACGTGACTCCAAACACCGCACATCCCCATGGCAACAAGACCAACCCACAAAACAAACGATCGGAACCAATATACGGCTCCGACAAAATGTGAATTAGTGATACAAGGCTAAGGCGGACGGCCCGGACACGGGATCTTTGTGTGTCTTTCTGTGTGGCGTTTGCATGTTCTCCCCGTGCCAGTGTGGGTTCCCTCCGGGTTCTCCGGCTTCCTCCCACAGTCCAAAGACATTCAAAATGGGGACTAGGCTAATTGGATAATCTAAATTCGCCCGAGAAGATGCTGGGATAGGCTCCAGCCCCCCCGCGACCCTACTAGAGGATAGGCGGTAGAAAATGAATGACTGAATAATGCAAGGCTGCTCATTGTGGCAGCATATGGTATTACCATTAAATCTAAAGTTTAATTTATACAGTAAACTTGCTCCATGTGTCAAATAAACGTAGGGGAGCAAAACATGTGTCTGTTAAATATCGTAATTTAGATGTAACATAAAATTATTGATTTTTTTTCTTTTTAATTGAAGTGATCATGGTTAAATATCTGTGCTACTTAGATCCACTCTTGGCCATCTAAGGACAATCAGTGTCATATTTGGGTAGAGTACTAGAGTAAATGTACTCAGTTACATTTCATTACTGTAAAGAAGCTTGTTAAATATCAAGCACTCCCATTAATAAAACTACCAAACGGTATCATATGATTCTTTAACTTAACCTCTAGCAGGTGAACATTAAACCTGCAGTGTGGAACTTTTGTCTATGGTGGCTCCTTCTGACACCATGTCCTGTTGTCCTTATATACATCGTAAACACATCTTGAGGCTCAACACACAAGCACCCAACGGGAAGCTGCATGTTGTTTCCAAGACTTATTATGTGTCCCCTGAGCAGCAAAGTACAATGTGGCAGTTAAAAAAAAAAGTCATTTAATAAGTCAGTCATTTTCATTTGTAGGAAGTATGCACTTGGACAGTACAATACAAGTTTCAAAGAAATACCACAAACAGAAATGTAAGTAATGTAATACAGTCATATGAAGAGAAAAAGTGAAAGTACATTAAAAAAAAAACCTGATGGCATTGTACTACGTTCAAACGAAGTAGGGCTGTAGTCTACTGAAGAAAATCTTGGTCACTGAAATCGTATCTACTCTTCAATCAATGACCAGCCATAGAGGAAAAACCCTCCATGCCTTCTCAAAATTGACTAAATCAGTCACAGTTCACAGAGTGCACTCTACCTGAATTATGAATAAACAAAAAGCTAGTATTTGCTGCATAACATATTGAAATATGCCAATTCTGATTTGTTCCAATGATATGCTCTTCTCTGACCAATGGGAATTAGGTTCGACCAGTCAATGTGGCGACTACACCCCTAAAACTAAGATACTGTGACCTCCTATCAGTGGGAAATTTTATACATTCAATTACAGAGAAGCAGTTATTGTAAAAGTTTGTTTCTTTCAGTTGCTGAAATCTTCTTCACTCAAGTTTCATCTGTATGGTTTCTCCTGCGTAAATTGATTCTCTAACAAAAACCTTTCCTACAAGAGCTGCAATTGTGTGATTCTTCACTTGTCAGTTCCCCTGTTTTGTCCATGAACAACTAAAATTGAGTGCTCTCCAAGATATTTTGCAAACACAAAGCTACTTGCCTGTATGTGATATTATATGTCTTCCCACCTGAGATACATCCCAATATCTTTTCCCTCAGCTGTTGCTGGTATATGACTTCCCATCTCTGTGGATTTTTCAATGAGTGTTCAATGAAGACAGCAGAGTGAATTTTTACTCAAAGATGTTACAAAGGTATGGTTTCTCACATGTGTGTGTTCTCATGTGTGTTTTTAAAGCTGAAGTGCGACTGTATCTTTTTCCTCGTGTTGCAGGGGTATGGCTTCTCACCTGTGTGAGTTCTTATGTGGACTTTTAAATCACTATTACATATTAAACTTTTTCCACATGTTTCACAAGAATATGGCCTCTCACCTGTGTGAGTTCTCTTGTGGATCAACAACTCATATCTCCATCTGAAACTTTTCTAACAGGTGTTGCAAACATGTGACTTCTCACCAGTGCGAGTTCTCATATGCACTTTCAATTTGTGACATAAACATAAATCTTTTCCCATTGGTGCTACAAGAGTATGGTTTCTCACCTGTGTGTACTCGCATGTGGATTCAAAGCACTGCTACAAAAAAAATTTCCCACATATTTTGCAGTAATATTCTTTCTCATCTGTGCAAGTTCGTGAGAAGGCAAGTGAATTCTACGTTTGAAACTTTTCTCACGTGTGTGTTTTTATATGGACTTTTTAAGACACAACTACTTGCAAAACTTCTCCCACATGTTTTACAAATATATGACTTCTCATCTGTGTGTTCTCATGTGGATCAACAAACTACTCTTCCATTTGAAACCTTTCTCACATGTTCCGCACGAATATGGCTTCTCACCTGTGTGTTTTCTCATGTGAATCAACGACCACACCACCGTCTTCAAGCTGACGCTGCTAGCGCTCCTTTTGTTTACTTCCGCCGGGTGCCACACTGTGAAGTTCCGGTAGTGCGGCCGGTCAGTTTTTTCTTCCGCTTTCAATTCGGCGCTAACAGCGTTAGCTCTGTGGCTGTGTGATGCTAGCTTGTAACCCATCTCTCCCATGTCAAAGACTTTCTCTGAGACTTATGGAAAAGCTTTTGAGTACAAGTCCAGGATGAATATACGGACTTGCGCTTAACTGAAGCCGGAACTTCACAGTGTGACACCCGGCGGAAGTAAACAGAGGACGCGCTAGCAGCGTTAGCTCTGTGGATGTGTGATGGCAGCTTGAAGACGGTGGTGTGGTCGTATCTCAGCTAAATATTCCAGCTGTAACGAAGCAGCGATGTCTTCTCTTCAGTATCTGAGAGAGTTCGTCAACGAGCGACTAACTGCTGCTGCTGAAGAAATATTCGGAGTCTTTGAGAAAACCGTCGTCCAGTACGAGGAAGAGGTCGGTCGTCAGCGCAGACTGCTGGATATCGTTTTAAAACCTGGAATTAAGTTACACAGGACAGGTGTGTAAAACCACGATGGTCTTAATGAAGACTAACTAAGGAATGTGACTTATATTGGACTTAATTCGCTGTGTTTTCTCCATCCAGATAACAAGAGACCAGGTCTAACTTAAAAACCTCATGTTTATCAAAGCTGGATTTCACTCCACAAGTTTGTTCTGACCGTTAAAAAGCCAAATCCACATATTCTTGTATCCACTTAAAGAACAAAGGCTTCACAAATGTGAAACTGTTGTAAACAGTCTTTACACTCTCCCATTCATTCTGGTTTAGATTTGACAAGTGTAGTCTATATCGACACACTGTTTTTTATGTTGTTAATTTCATTAAATCTATATGTTGTTAATTTCATTAACAACATATAGATTTCACAAATTTGACAATGTGTTTCAAACAGTATGAAAGATTCAGTGACAATTTGTGGTGAGAACGGGGCTTAAAGTTTTCCAGCACCGTGCCGGATCTGCGACGTAACGCTGTGGGAGGAAAGATGAAAGATGAAAAGTCAATACACTTGGGAATTTGTTGAGGATGCGGTTTATCATGTTCGAGGTAATAAAGTTCACCTACCACTGACATGAGAGGAACGCAGCTCTCACTCTCAACCTAAACAGACACTGAACATAACCAACTTCACTAGCCAATCAGGTGCAGCCCGAGGCGGGTCTTGGCAACACTGGCGGTGCAGGATCCAGCGGCTTGAAGGAGCCGGGCGCTTGTTTCTGCAGTGTGCTCGAGGAAGCTGCCACCGGCGGGAAAAGGTGCTCTCGCGGTGTTAAAGCTGCTGTCCGTGCACTCCAACATACAGCTACGTTACCGGGAGCGACAGTTACAGTTGACTCTCAGTCATCAATGACTGTGACCGTGTCTGCGATCAAAAAATACGTGTGTGCACGTTCAAAGCTGAACATGATCTGTCCTTCACAAGTTCTTTGTTTACAAGCGAAAAAGAATGAAAAAATAAGTGATAGTGGCCTACTTGATTTTACTTTAAACTCCAGTTCACCAGTTCTTTAAGCACTTCAATGTTACTGTATTCTTTTTATCTTCAATATTTATTTTTCATTATTATGTTTTTCAGAAGGAAGCACTTAAATGTTGCTAATAGTATTGCTGTATTGTTTACAGTTGTGTTTTACGTTGCACATACTTTTATAGAGAATAGAGAAAAATGGTGCAAAGCACATATTGTATATGTTTAATCTGAAACTAACTTCAATGTAATTTTTCAATCATCACTTGTGTATCATACAGTATTTCTTGTGTCCCTTTGTCCCTCCAGAGCTCCCACAGCAACATGTCTGTCAGGAGGAGGAGGTTCTCAGTGACCAGCAGCTCTGGAACCAGGAGAGGAACTCCAGTCTGGACCAGGACGACCCAGAACCACCAAAGGTTAAAGAGGAACAGGAGGAAACCTGCACCAGTCAGGAGGGAGAGCAGCTTGTACTGAAACTGGAGACTGATACCTTTATGTTGACTCCTGATCATGAGGAAAGTGACCACAGTGAACCAGAACCAGACAGTGACCACCAGCTCCTCTCTCACACCTCGCCTGTAGCTGAGAGCCAAGATCAGACAGGAAGTCAACATGTGGACTCAGGATCAACTAGAGACGCAGAGTCAAAGCCACAGAAGAGACGTAAGAAAAAAAGGGGTCACCGTAACAATAATTACATCTCTCCCATGTCAAAGACTGAGTCTAAATGTCTCGCACGTAAAAAGTCTTTTAAATGTGACACTTGTGAAAAAGCGTTTGAGTCCAAGTACAGATTGAATAAACATCTAAGAACACATACAGTTGATAGACCATATACTTGTGAAGCATGTGAGAGACGTTTCACAAACAGACGAAACTTGTTGGACCACATGAGAAAACACAGAATTGAGAATCCGTTTACATGCAAAACATGTGGGAAGAGTTTTACTGGTAAAATGGCCTTTCTCTTCCACATGAAAACTCACACAAGTGAGAAATCATATTCATGTGAGACATGTGGGAAAAATCATTGTAGCAAGTCTGCACTGGAAGATCACAAAAGAACCCACACAGGTGAGAAGCCATATTCTTGTGGAACATGTGGGAAAGGTTTTGGACGTAGTAGTAATCTGAAAGTCCACATGAGAATTCACACAGGTGAGAAGCCGTACACCTGCAACACCTGTAGGAAAAGATTTGCTTATAGGTCAGTTTTGAAAGCACACGTGAGACTGCACACAGGTGAGAGGCCATACTCCTGTGACACCTGTGGGAAAGGTTTCATTCAGTTGTCAGAGTTAAAAAAGCATGTAAGAATACACCTAGGTTAAAAGTTGGATTATTTACAACACATGGGAGAGCTTTCAGACTTAGTGGTGAACTGAAAGTCAGCATGAGAAGAGCCAACACTAGTGAGAAACCATATCACCAAACAGGCCTTATGTTTGAAAATCACGAGGTAGAGCATTCGGTTGTTGCTCATGGACAAAACGGGAACCGACAGAAGTGAAGAACCACACAATTGCAGTTCTTGCAGGAAAGGTTTTTGTCAGAGAATCAGTTAACGCAGGAGAAACCATACAGATGAAACTTGAGTGAAGAAGAGTTCAGCAACTGAATGAAACAGCTCTTTCTTTAGTTAACTATAGCCCTACTTCATTTACTGCACTACATTTCTAATAATGTCATCAGGTTTTGTTAAACTAGTCCTTCATTTGATTATATTTCTCATATTTCTGTTTGCAGCTGGATTGTGCTTAAACCTTGATTTGTAATCTCCCAAATCTCAGAAAAAAACTTGTGAATGACTGACCTCTTAAATGCCTTTTATTTACTGTTGAGTGGTCTGTGAACTCCTGCCAACCAGGCTCTTATCTTTTTTGTCTTGAGCATGTCCTTTTAATTTTATATTTTTATGTATTTTTGATTTCATCCACTAAATACAATTTTTATTTGAAATTTTAAAAATATAAATTAATGGATTGAATGATGAAGGTAACTATGAGCATCATCAGTATAAATGTGGGTAATGTACACAATGATCTCTGCATAAAGTAACGTGGGAAAGGAAATGCTGTTCTTCTGATCTCATGTATTTGTCCAAACAGTGAAGCTCTGTTAGGTGATCATGTCAGAATACCAGATTCACACTGAAGTCTAAAGCTACAAGTAAACTCAGCAGATCAGAGCGACTGACATCCAAAGAGAAAGTAGATGCAGTGAAGAAGAGTTCTTTTCATAGTGTTCAGTTATAACATGTAAGAGCTGTTTCAGTGTTGCAGCTCATTAGCTGGGGGTTCAGGTAAAGTGTGGTATGATACAGTTTGGTGGTTTGATTAATTGAAGTGTCTAATATTGAGCAAGCTTTTTTTACAGCAGTAATAATGTAACTGAGTTCATTTACTAAAGTACTCTACCTATATAAATACAACACTGATTGTTTTAAGATGACCACGACTGATTCTACGTTACATAGACATGAAATCTTTAAAACTTCAATAAAAATAAAAAGAATCAGTGTTTTGTTGAATTTTATTTGATAAGTTTCTTGAAGATAGAGAGGGACACCGCGCTCTCATAATATTTAGTAGCTTGTTCCACCATCAGTGAAGCACAGACCAGAACAGTCTGGACTGAGGCTGCCTCGTGTGCAGGGATGGTGATTCCAGGCTTCATTCCTTGGAGGAACACAGTGGCTGAGATGGAGCATACACTCTAAAAAAAAAAATCGTAAAAAATAGTCAAATGACCTGCTAAAAAAACATACTGCTAAACATTTTAAAGCTGTTAAAGATCATTACGTTTTGAGACTTTTAAAAAAAATTATATTTTTATTGATTTTTTTATACATCTTTTCACCAAAACTATTCTTTCTTAACAGTTTGCATTTGAAATACCTTCGCAGCCCACAGCTTTGGAACCACGGGTCTAGATGGAGCCAACTCTATCCTCTGTAGCTATGGTAACCAATGTCTTATAGATAAGAAGAATAAGAATCCAGGGAGAAGTATTACTGAGAAGAGACTGTCCAACTCTTAATTCAAGAAGGATAAAAGTCAAAACACACATAACAATAGTTAGATAAGTATGTGTGACAGATGAGTTATATATTCTCTGCTGGACGGATTGATGTGGCTTTACCCTGATTCACATGCTGGCTTTATACTGCTCATCATTTTATTCTTGGTGCCAAACTAAATAATAAATAATATTTCTGCCTGAGACATCTGAATTCCTGGTGATCGCCTTCCTCGCCACCAGCCAGCGAAGATTTTATCCACGTTAAATAACCAATGGGAACCTCCTGATCATGCGGAAAGTGACCACAGTGAACCAGAACCAGACAGTGACCACCAGCTCCTCTCTCACACCTCTCCTGTAGCTGAGAGCAAAGACCAGACAGGAAGTCAACATGTGGACTCAGGATCAACTGCAGATTCAAAGTCATAGACTGACTTTAAAACTCACACAGGTGAAAAGTCTTTTAAATGTGACACTTGTAGACAAACCTCTGAGTGCAAGTCAGGATTGAAGAAACATCTGAGAACACACAAAGGTGAGAAAATATATTCTTGTGAAAGATGTGAGAAACGTTTCAAATGGAGGAAAAGTTTGTTGATCCACCTGAGGACACACACAGGTGAGAAACCATATCTTTGTAAAACATGTGGGAAGAGTTTCACAAATAGTCTTGTCTTAAGAGTGCACATAAGAACTCACACAGGTGAGAAGCCATATTCATGCAAAACATGTAGGAAACTTTTTTCTTGTAGTAGTTCACTGACAATACACGTGAGAACACACACAGGTGAGACCCCATACACCTGCAGCTCCTGTAGGAAAAAAATTAGGTCCATGGCAGTATTGAGAGTCTACAAGAGAATTCACTCAGGTGAGAAACCATATTCTTGTGAAACATGTAGGAAAAGTTTTGCATCTAATTATATATTGAAAGTCCACATAAGAACTCACACAGGTGAGAAGCCGTACCACTGCAACACCTGCGGGAAAGGTTTGACTTCCATTTCATCATTGAAGACTTCCATTTCATCAACCAAGATTTTCTTTGGTTGACTACAGCCCTACTTTGTTACTGTAGTACATTTCTAACAATGTCATCAGATCTTGCAAAACTAACCTCATATTTCATATGACTGTATTACTCATATGTCTGTTTGTAGTATTTCTTTGAAACTTTGTAATCTCCCAAATCGGGGGAAAAAAACTGATTACATACTTTCTACAAATGTAAATGACTGACCTCTTAAATGATTTTTATTTTGCTTTTCTTATACACTTCCTCATTTGTATGATTGACATATATATATATATATATATATATATATATGATGATAGATGTTGTTTTTTTTCTCTCTCATGTTGAAGCTCAGAAAGCCTCCAGGGCTGTTGGGTCATTTTTGTTTCCACTTTGCCAACTACAGTCTTTTTGTTTTTGTATAGAATATATACATGGTTTTATCGACAAATAACCGTTTTGTGGGACAGAACTTTAATAACATTTCTTTCAATCCTGGTTCTTTAGTCTTTTTCGAGGAATCTTTTTACTTTTTTCTTGCTTTTAATCCACATTATTATTTATTTATTTACTTTTATTTTTTGCACAATATAGATCATGTGACTTCATAAAAATGATGAGCAACTAAAAGATTCAATATATATGTAATAAAATGAACAGCAATAATAACTAATATCAGAGAAAGAGTGATGATTTTAACTCAATGAGAAATACAGTGTCTAGATTGTGAAACAGAGGAGCAGATGGGATGTGACTGATCGGTTTTCAATCCTAACAAAATGTTTCGGGAGGATCAACATGTTGTGGAGAGTAGTAGAAAAAGAACTCACTCTAACTATATCAGAATATGACAGGTGGGGATGAATCAGACTATAACAGAGAGTAAGGAGACGGGATGTAATTTAAAATGTAGTTTAAAGTATGAAACAATAAATGTCCCCTGTCAGAGTTACTGAGGCCGTGATGTGTAAACACAGTGGTCAGGCCGACAAATGTGACGCCCAAAAAGGCTTTTAAGCAGATATGACACAGACCCCCCCCACCACCACCACCACCACACACACACACACACACACACACACACACACACACACACACTAAAACTATGGACAGACACAATCTGGAGCTGTTTATTTTAAGATTAGTGCATTCCCAGGCCCTAGATGGCTCAAGACTAAGTGCACTAACTGGAAAAAATGGCCACTGCTTCATCTTTCCTTCTGTTTATGTGTGTTTATCTCATGGAAAACAGCTTGACTCGTCAGAGACACTTAAAGGAAAGGAAAGTCCCACTGGCACTGAATCCATCCCACAGTTGCTCTTCATCACCTTCACAGTCTTGTGCATGAAAAACTGAGATGATCATGGAGGTAATTTACAAACACAAAGAACCGAAATTGAAAACTTCTAAATCTCGTCTCGACTCAGAATAAAATTTACCAGAAAATCAGCAAAAGAAAATGCTAATAATCGGTTACTGGTTGTGATTTCTGAAGTCAGCCACATTGAGATGAACGGTTGGCACTGATAACTCAACAAGATCACGTCGTTAAAAGAGCGTCAGTGAGAACAAAGTGGAAAATGTGGCTTTGTTTCATGTTTTCATTTGAGGAACGTGACAGCGTCCTCAGTTCAATATCAATATTTTGTGATGACTCTGTTTAGTGTTGCAGTCTTTAGGGATCTTTTAATCTTTCGATTGAATTATTCAGAAAAAGAGAAGAAGAAATTATGGTGATACTGTTTGGCCAACAAGCCACATTTAAAATGTAATCTATTTTTATTCTCAGCCACACCCTGAAGGCCGTCCAGTGTCAGCTCCTCTAGTGTGACGGTGCCAAGAATACAGAGAGCATCACTTAACATTCCCCGTGAAGAGCTGCACTGTCCGCGGCGTAACCAAACAACCAGGCGGCAACAAACACTGACGGCAGACCCTGATGGACGCAGGGGAGCCCACTCTGCTAGGATTTAGGATTAATGACATTTCCAAAATAAAAGCACCTGCAACCGCACATACTGTTTGTGTAGCTGGGTTTACACCCAGAGCTCTTATTGAATACCTTTGCCTTAGCAAAACAGTCAAACTGAACACATCACAAGAGACCTCAAGCACTTTCTTTTAGAAAATAATCAGCAGATTAATCAATAATGATAATGATGGTTTGTTGCAGCTGTGGCCACGGTTTCATTTCCAGAACTTTGTACATCACACACAGACAAGCTGAGGAAATCAGTTCAAAGTGCTGATGCGGGACTCTGAGTGTGAATTGTTCATATTTTCCATGATTTACATGATTTATGCTTTTAGTGCAAAAGGCACAAAACTGAGTTGAAATAAAATCCTTTACATGTAAATAAATTGTTTTATATTTTCATTTCTTACATATCTCTGCTGTGTTGTTGTGTACAAACAGTAAAACAATAGTTTTTACAACTCTGAGCTTCTCTATAATAATAGTTGGATTGATTGACTATAGATATGAACATTTTCACAGGTGCCTGTGATATATTTCATATATCTTGGGTTCCAAGCAATTTATAATCTGTCAGACTGAAAAAAGGATTCGATGCTGGTGAAATAGTGACGGTTTAAAATGTGTGTGACAGAATTAATACATCAACAAATATCAAAATGGACTCCAGAGGGTTTTCAAACAAATTAAAAGTCAATCAATATTAATATCAGTGTTGTGTTTTCCCCATGTGACCAAAACATTAATACAGGTTTAAATAAAAGTACAAATTATTATCATCATCTAATTAAAGTGTCAAAGTAAAAGCACTCATTATGTTAACATTATCACTGTATAAGGTTTAGTTGGAGCGCACATTAACTGCTATTAATCTGTTACCATGGATACACAGTGAGGACAGACAGTGATTAGAAAAATGAACTCAATATGGATGGAAACACTGAAGCTTTTATTGTTTGTCAGGAATGCATTGACACAGGTGGAAGGTTGTTTCTTTTTCTTTGTTCTCGCCTTTATTTAAATAGAAAAATGAACAAACAATCAGACAGATCAGTTCTTCAATATAGAAACATTCAGAGAAATTCAGCAGATAATAACAATAAAAAAGAACAAATACATAAATGTAAAAAAGGACCAATCTATAATTTAAGTGAGTCAGAATATATTTGAACTGCTGACTTCCTGTTTGTTAGTTTCTCCTAATGAATATTTCCTCAGTAGAATCCGGAAGTTAACGATATTGTTTAAACTATTTTCTTTACATTCAGAATAAATGAAAATATGTTTCTGTTCAACGTAAAACACGTTTGTTGTTTTGCATAATGTGTCACTTTCTAAGTCTTCAACACAGGGTGAAGAACGTTTCATCTATTGTTTCTGCATGACGTCACCGCGGGGGCGGGGTCATGCATATTGAGGCGATCCAACGGGAGGATGTGCCACTCCCATCATCATCACCATCACCACCGCCGTCCTGTGAGGTGTGTCTGCGGCGCTGCAGCTGCAGACAGACGGCGAGCAGAGCGTCAGGCTGCCGGTGGACCGACCCGACCCGACCCAGTCTCCCTGTCCTGATCCGGATCAGACGGACCATGGCGTCCAAATGTCCCAAATGCGACAAGACGGTGTATTTCGGTAAGTGCAGCAGAGGCCGACAGCCCCCCCCCCCCCCCCCCC
>NW_019525517.1:128689-129741 GCF_002814215.2 Seriola lalandi dorsalis
AAAAAAAAAAAAAAAAAAAAGTTTGAATTTCTAATTTATTCTCACACGTTTTTAAGGAATTGTATTTGTCACATTGTGAAATTTAAAATCATGTTCATCACATTGAGTCCAATGGATTTCGAATGTTTCACTGGGTCAAAATAAGAATAAAATATATGAATAAATAGATATAATATAGGATAATTTTAGGGCTTAAGATGCAAAATACTTTGTTAAAATTTGTTCTGGATTAAATGCAACATGATGATCGATCATGTGGCTCTTTGATTAAATTAGGAAAAGATTTAATATCATTATTAGTGGAGATGCTGAAGAAATACATCATCATGACATTAAGTAATAAAACTACAGCTGTTATTATTTGTAGATGAATCACTTATTCAATAACTGAACAGTTTCAGTCTTGGACTGTTGGTTAAGAAAACCGTGTTTTTCACTTAAGTCAGAGTTTTTTTTTAAGACTAATTGATTAATTAATAATGAAAATAATTATAGTTTTAGCTCTAATATGTAAAGGGTCTTCATCTGCCAACAGGGATCTTATAGTGGGCAAAAAAACATCAAGTAAAAACTCTGGTGATGAGTCTGAATATTTCATCGTGGCCAAACGCAGCGAAATCCTGAACCTCATAACCCTTTGATCATTGAGTCTGTGCTGTGTCATTATCCTCCACCACCATCCTCCATTATCCTCCACCACTATCCTCCACTATCCTCCACCACTATCCTCCACCACTATCCTCCACCACTATCCTCCACCACTATCCACCACCACTATCCTCCATCACTATCCTCCACCACTATCCTCCACCACCATCCTCCACCACTATCCTCCACCACAATCCTCCATTATCCTCCACCACTATCCTCCACCACAATCCTCCATTATCCTCCACCACTATCCTCCACCACCATCCTCCATTATCCTCCACCACTATCCTCCACCACTATCCTCCATTATCCTCCACCACTATCCTCCACCACAATCCTCCATTATCCTCCACCACTATCCTCCACCACAATCCTCCATTATCCTCCACCACTATCCTCCA
>NW_019525517.1:129761-130353 GCF_002814215.2 Seriola lalandi dorsalis
TCCATGAAAACACGCCCCCCGGAAGTAGACCTCAAACAGAGAGAGTGGTTAGTAGGGGTTCCCAAAATAAAAGCACAACAAAAAATAAACTTCCTGTCTTAGCCAATGTGCATAGTTTTCACCTTAGTGAGGGGGATGCTTGCCAGCTCCCTCACATGTTTAAACTATTTTCTTTACATTCAGAATAAATGAAAATATGTTTCTGTTCAACGTTAAACACGTTTGTTGTTTTGCATAATGTGTCACTTTCTAAGTCTTCAACACAGGGTGAAGAACGTTTTATCTATTGTTTCTGCATGACGTCACCGCGGGGGCGGGGTCATGCATATTGAGGCGATCCAACGGGAGGATGTGCCACTCCCATCATCATCACCATCACCACCGCCGTCCTGTGAGGTGTGTCTGCGGCGCTGCAGCTGCAGACAGACGGCGAGCAGAGCGTCAGGCTGCCGGTGGACCGACCCGACCCGACCCAGTCTCCCTGTCCTGATCCGGATCAGACGGACCATGGCGTCCAAATGTCCCAAATGCGACAAGACGGTGTATTTCGGTAAGTGCAGCAGAGGCCGACAGCCCCCCCCCCCCCCCCCCC
>NW_019525517.1:130373-132425 GCF_002814215.2 Seriola lalandi dorsalis
TCCACCACTATCCTCCACCACCATCCTCCATTATCCTCCACCACTATCCTCCATTATCCTCCATTATCCTCCACCACTATCCTCCACCATTATCCTCCATTATCCTCCACCACTATCCTCCACCACCATCCTCCATTATCCTCCACCACTATCCTCCATTATCCTCCATTATCCTCCATCACTATCCTCCACCACTATCCTCCATTATCCTCCACCACTATCCTCCATTATCCTCCACCACCATCCTCCATTATCCTCCATCACTATCCTCCACCACTATCCTCCACCACAATCCTCCACCACAATCCTCCACCACAATCCTCCACCACCATCCTCCATTATCCTCCACCACTATCCTCCACTATCCTCCACCACCATCCTCCACCACCATCCTCCATCACCATCCTCCACCACCATCCTCCATCACTATCCTCCACCACTATCCTCCATCACTATCCTCCACCACTATCCTCCACCACAATCCTCCACCACAATCCTCCACCACCATCCTCCATTATCCTCCACCACTATCCTCCACTATCCTCCACCACCATCCTCCACCACCATCCTCCATCACCATCCTCCACCACCATCCTCCATTATCCTCCACCACTATCCTCCACCACTATCCTCCATTATCCTCCATCACTATCCTCCACCACTATCCTCCACTATCCTCCACTATCCTCCACCACTATCCTCCACCACTATCCTCCATTATCCTCCACCACTATCCTCCACCATTATCCTCCATTATCCTCCACCACTATCCTCCACCACCATCCTCCATTATCCTCCACCACTATCCTCCATTATCCTCCACCACTATCCTCCACCACTATCCTCCATTATCCTCCACCACTATCCTTCACCACTATCCTCCACCACTATCCTCCATTATCCTCCACCACTATCCTCCACCACTATCCTCCACCACTATCCTCCACCAATATCCTCCATTATCCTCCACCATTATCCTCCACCACCATCCTCCATTATCCTCCACCACTATCCTCCACCATTATCCTCCACCACTATCCTCCACCATTATCCTCCACCAACTATCCTCCACCACTATCCTCCACCACCATCCTCCACTATCCTCCACCATTATCCTCCACCACTTATCCTCCACCACTATCCTCCATTATCCTCCACCACTATCCTCCACCAATATCCTCCATTATCCACCACCACTATCCTTCACCCCTATCCTCCACCACCATCCTCCACCACTATCCTCCATTATCCTCCACCACTATCCTCCACCACTATCCTCCACAATCCTCCTCCATTATCCTCCACCACTTTCCTCCACCACTATCCTCCACTATGGTGGATAGTGGTGGAGGATAGTGGAAGATAGTGGTGGACCACTATCCTCCACCACTATCCTCCACTATGGTGGATAGTGGTGGAGGATAATCCTCCACCATATGGAGGATAATGGTGGACCACTATCCTCCACCACTATCTTCTGCAGGAGACAAGAGAAGCAGTTTGTATGTTTTGTTTCCACTTTAACAGGAAGTGTCTTCAGTTTCTGTGGGTTGATCTCCGGTTACTGGACGCTTGTTTTCATCATGTCACTAAGGAGTGAATGTAGTGAGCGTATATCAGTTTTTGGAGCATGTGGTGCTGTAAATAATTCATCAATTGCACGGATCGATTTTCTTTCTGCTCTTTTCCTCTTTGTTTCTCTGGAGAGCAGCAGCAGACCACGCCCCGCCGCCTCCACCGAACACGACACACACCTCAAACTCTGCAGTAAATCTGAAGCTCAGATTGTTTCTGCTGTTTTGCAGTAAAGTAAATTTAATGTGGTTGAAATGCAGAATCAAATATCGTTTAAAACAATAACAGTTGCAGAAGAACAACCAGACTCATGTCTGGACTGGGCACCGAGGTTTGAAGGTGACTTACTGCCTCATATCTCAGTGACGGGCGTCTGAACAGGAAGTGTCATGGTGTATCAGGGCCTGTGTATCTGCAGGGATATTTTGGGAGGAGGGCAAACAGATAAATGACTGTTAGTGAAATCACCCCCCACCC
>NW_019525517.1:132445-132928 GCF_002814215.2 Seriola lalandi dorsalis
ATCGTGATTGTCTGCAGAGGCTGGGTGCTGGGCGGGAGTGTCTCCTGAAGTCTGATGTCTTTAATCCTTCATTTCATTTCATCCAGCACGAGCTGTTTCTACCTGTTTATTATCACACGCCATTATCACCACTGAGGTACGGAGGCTCCGTGATGACGTAGAAATCACTGTCTAAAAAATGTGTGCATTTTTATTTAAAAAAAATATAATTTCATTTTATATTTTGAATTTTATCAATACATTGTCTAACAGATATTCTGAACGTGTTTCTGGAACATTCAGTTTTATATTTAAATAACTGTAAAAAAAAAAAAAAAAAAAAATTTGAATTTCTAATTTATTCTCACACGTTTTTAAGGAATTGTATTTGTCACATTGTGAAATTTAAAATCATGTTCATCACATTGAGTCCAATGGATTTCGAATGTTTCACTGGGTCAAAATAAGAATAAAATATATGAATAAATAGATATAATATAGGAT
>NW_019525517.1:132948-134240 GCF_002814215.2 Seriola lalandi dorsalis
GGGGGGGTGTAAATAAATAAATAGATAAAATCTCCCCCAGAGAGAGAGAGGAGCGTCCGAGCTTCTCACACAGGATAAGATGATGAGAGTTAAAGGCGTCAGCAGGGATGAACCTGAGAGCCGAGACGTTGGTTCTTCCTCTGTTTCTGTCTCTGGAGAAAATCAATCCGCTTCAGTCAAATGCAGCTTTTAATGGATTTCTTCGTTCTGCCTTTGAAGTTTTTAGACGTAGATTTTCTGCGTGTTTTTGGAGCGTGTGAAGGACTGATTCCTGTCTCGTCTTCGTCCACAGCGGAGAAGGTTTCGTCTTTGGGGAAAGACTGGCACAAGTTCTGTCTGAAATGTGAGCGCTGCAGCAAGACGCTGAATCCCGGAGGCCACGCTGAGGTAGGAGGAGCCTCTTCAACGCTCTTTATCTCACTCTAAAAATAACAGGAGGGAAGTATCTGAGCCGCATCAGAAGCTGTGACCTTCGTGGTTCACCGTGTGTCAAACACGTCCTGTGACCTCAGCAGGAAGCAGTGGCTTTCCTCGTGGTCAGACTGGACACAGCAAGTCGCTTCCTCTGTCACCGAAAGCAAGTGTTCATCAGCTTAGTTTAAAGGATCTGTTCACATCAACACACATATTCATATCGCCCCTTTTTTTATTCCTCCACGACAGTCAGAGCCGCCATCTTGTTTTCAGGTTGTTCGTCTATACGTCCGTCTCATTCTCGTGGACACGATGTCTCAGTAACACATTCAGGGAATTTATTCAAATTTGGCACAAACATTCTCTCGGACTCAAGGATGAGCTGATTGGATTTTGGTGGCTAAAGGTTAAAGGTCAAAGAGGCGGTAATTCTAGTTTTGTGCAGGTGAAAGTCACATGACTCCATGTGAGACGTTATAAATGTAACTGAGTAAAAATGACAATATTTCCCTCTGACATAAAAACAATAAATGAACAAACACGTTGTTTCTTTCTTTGTTACTGAATAAACTCATAATGAACCTTTACGTATATTTCTGAATGACACAGATGAAGCCGCCGGCGCCGCTTCTTTCATTTCTACAAATATAATAAAGACGTTTTACTAGAAAAGACGCATCAGTTTGAAACAGCACATCGTTGTAGAAAAGAGACGAGTGTCTTTATTTCTATGGACGACAGAGAATAATGAGGAAGTGACGGTCAGAGTGGAGAGAGCAGACACGGGGTAATTCTGTGGAACAGACTGAAAACAGAAATGTGCTGAACTTTAGAAACAGCTGCTTTAGTTTGATTCACTCTGAGACTCACTGCCCCCC
>NW_019525517.1:134260-135678 GCF_002814215.2 Seriola lalandi dorsalis
ATTTCAGCATGATGGGAAGCCTTACTGCCACAAGCCGTGCTACGCCGCCCTCTTTGGCCCTAAAGGTGAAAGTGTCTTCTCGTCGTCAGATAAACCGTCTGTACGTTACCATCGTTTCCAGGTTTGTAAAATCAACGTTTCTGTGTTTCAGGCGTGAACATCGGCGGAGCCGGCTCCTACGTGTACAACACTCCCGCCAACGAAGCCCCTGCAGCCGTTTCCATGGAAACAGATGGGAAACCAGAGGAGGTGAAAAAAGCTCCTGTGCGGGGACCAGTGAAGGGTGAGAAACAAAACTGTCACATGTTCAGAGGAGAAATCTCCTGGATCAGGAGGTGACGGGTTCACGATGGTTTGAAGATGTGTGAAAATCAGGCAGTTAAAAAGAGCGGGAAGGATGACACGACACAAACTGATTCTGCTGACAAGCTGTAAACTTACATGTCAGAATAATAATGTTCACTTATCGCCGATCAATCAAACATTATTCTGATCCTCTGCTTCTCCTCCAGCTGCCAGCTTCTCCTCTTTCTCTGGAGGACCCAACATCTGCCCCAGGTGCAACAAGACGGTGTATTTCGGTGAGAAGAACCTGTGTCTTCATATCTGCAGTGAGTAAGTCGGCTTGTTGCCATAGTGACTTAATAATGGTGTGTGTGTGTGTGTGTGTGTGTGTGTGTGTGTGTGTGTGTGTGTGTGTGTGCAGCTGAGAAGGTGTCGTCTCTCGGGAAGAACTGGCATCGCCCGTGTCTGCGCTGTGAGAGATGCAGTAAGACTCTGGCTCCCGGCAGCCACGCAGAGGTGAGACACCAGCTCCACTTCCTGGTTCTTCTCGTGGTTCTAGTTCATTTCGCCAGAGAGAAAAAAACAGACAAAGATTCAGGAAATGTAAGTCAAGTCATGTGGAGGAGCAGAGACGTCACAGGAAAAGCAATGAAGCATTTCCTTCATTTCATATTTTAATTGGCATTAAAATCAGGAATTGTAAAAAGAATTTATAAATCAATGATTCATCATCAATAAATACTTTGAATTTAAAAATGGATTTATATATATAGATATATTCCTTTATTAGTCCCACACTGGGGAAATTTGCAACTTAAATCTTCACTTAAAGGAAGCGCTAAGCAGCTGCTGCGATGGAAGCGAACGGTCGTCTGACGACACGATGGGCAGGATTCCTACAGACGGAGCTGTTTGTTAAAGAGTAAGATCCTTCTCGTTCAGCCAGAAGCAGCTGTTGCTTCCCTGTAACCAGATGCTTCACTGAAGGTTGATGATGATGACGTCATGTGAGGAGGAGGAGTTAAGTGGAATGATTGTTTTGTGTTGCAGCATGATGGACAGCCGTACTGCCACAAACCGTGCTACGCTGTGCTCTTCGGACCCAAAGGTATGAAGTCGGTGCGGTACAGGGC
>NW_019525517.1:135698-145871 GCF_002814215.2 Seriola lalandi dorsalis
AGGGGGGGGGGGGGGGGGGGGCTGCCGGCAACAGGAAATCAATATCTGTCACAAATCTCTCCACTTCTTGAACAATTTAAATACTTTTATCATTTCAGACTCATTTTGACCTAAAAATATTTTTAAAATATTTCTACTTAATTGGTCCATAATGTCAATTATTAATCTTTTTTCAAAGGTCAAAGGTCAAGGTCAGTGTGACCTCACAAAACATTATACTTCACACAGAAATTATGACAAAATTTCCCACAAATGGTTGATATCTTACCTGACTGGATGAGCAGGGATGTGACCTGGAACTAGTCTGTGTGGAGGAGGGATACGACCACGAGGAGGTGGTTCTAGTTTTTCTAGCTATTGATGCGTTTATATCAGAATTACTTGTTCTCTGTTTTGTTGTAAAGGATCAGGTTTCATATATTCAGGTTCAGATTTCCCCTCTGCCTCCACTCTATTACAACAACCTCTGTTTCTCCAAATACATTTGAAATCCACAAGAGCAGATAATCAGATGGCACACCGTCAAGCCTTCAAATGAAAACTGTCCACACTGAGGATTGTGGGTAATCCTGAGTAACCAGGACTTTGATTCTCAAAAGACAAGTTGCTGTTGAGTTTATTTAGAAAGTGCTGGAGTCATGACAGAAGTGTCAGAGGGGAGGGTGGAGGTAAAGCCCGTGTGTCCTGCTCTCCCTCAGGTGTGAACACCGGAGGCGTCGGCAGCTACATCTACGACGACCCTGAAGGCGAAGCGCAGCCTTGAGCCGCCGCCGCTGCCTCCGACACCTGGACGAAGCTCCGCCTCCAGGACCCTCAATGTCTCTTTGATTTGCCTTCAACCGTCAAGGTGACAAACGATATGTACTGCACTCACAGGGACGGACACGTAGATGTTTCTGTTGTATTTCTATATTGTTTATATACTGTATCTATTTTTTGTACTGAATCAGACCTTTAATATTTCCTCCCATGTGAGTTTCACATTTGCCTTTCAGTTTCTCCGTTCTCTTTGCCAAACACGTGTTAGCCTCGTCTGTGGTGTTTTTTCACTCACGATTGATAGTTTTTGAACTTTTGTGCACTTGTATGAAAAAGAAAACCCAGCCCACCAATGTATTGTCACTGTTTTTTGAACAAGTTAGAGTGAAGGAGACGTAGTTTTCACTGAAGGTTATGAAGGTGAGTTTGGGTTCTGTGGTCAAACGTTTTCTACAGTAAAACTGTGTGAAATCAAACCTGTGCTCAGTGTCAGTGGATGTGTTTGTTCATACATGCTCAATTTATTACAACAAAGCAGCAGCAGCAGCAGCAATACTCACAAGTTACAATTAGGAAAGACTTACTTTATATAGAGTCTATTTTTCAGTTTACAATCACATAAAATTGACAAAAATGACAAAAGTACCAACATGTAATATATATACATTTTCAGTATTTTCTTACATTTTCTTTTACTATGAATCGATTATGAGAGAAAATAATTATAATAATAATAATAATAAAACCTAACACCTGCCACACAGGAAAAAAATACTCAATTTTACAACGAATAGGCTCTTTGGTGGGTTGGTAATCCAGTTTCTCCAGGTCTGGTTTTAGTTAACTACTTACTAACTAACTTACTCAGTGTATTATTGACAGAGTTAACCCCGCCCACTGCAGCTGAACAAAGGTGCAGCCAAATGAAAGGTAAAACGTCACTGACAGGACGGGGTCGGCTACACCTCTTACTGGAAACGGGACCCGGAAAACGAGATTTATATCAAGCTACACACAATAATACCGGAAGTTGAGAGAATTTATCTACAAAATAATAGTGTGAATAAAAGTAACAACAACTGCAGTAACACGTGACGAAAATGAATAAAGTACAGCTATTAAGCTCATGCATATGTAAACAAGCATTACAATCCAACAATATGATAATAGTGTAACTATATTATAAATAACTGACAGGTACCGATACGCTTTTTCTTATCTTTAATAAATATAACCAAACAGTTAACATCACAAATTATTTTTTTGTTTCTTCAATTCAGGCTACTGCCTAAAGCCCTTCCTTTACTTACCTTAAGGATGCAATGATGGAAGAATATTCAAATCTTTACAGCTGAGAAGCTTGAGCCTTAAAATGTTGGTATTCTTACATGAGAAAAGACTTAAAATTGCAGATTAATCTTCTGTCAATCAATTTAAGGATTAATTAACTAATAGTTTAAGCTCTGGTGGTTTAATTTCCAGCAAAACATTATATCATATAAGCTCTTCATTTGATGCATGTACATGCGAATATCTTAATTTGGAAAATCTGTAATGACCAAAGCTGGCAGATAGATTTCCATCTGAGTTGTAAAGTGGCATTAAAAGAAGTAAAGTCAAAGTACTTCAAAAGTGCAGTATTTGTGTAAATGTACTTCGTTACTTTTTACTGCTGAACAGATAATTTCATGCACTGCGGATTCTGCAGTCCGCACTGCATCTTTTTTGCTTTGCCCATTTGTCTTATTTTGAAAGCCATCGCCGGAAGTCCTGTCTTTTCCTTCGGCTAACTTAGCATTCATGCTACTTCTGTTTTCCCCAGCTCGCTAGCACAGACGCGCCATCTCTGAACAAGAAGTCCGTCGACATTTTTAGCAGCAGAAACGATTAAAACCCGACAGGTTTACACACGGGAACTTGTGAGACGACAATATAACGTTATATTCGTTAAAAATAATTCCCGCGTGAAGGCAACTTGGATAAGAAAAGTGTTTTATCCACTTAGCTAACTGTTAGCTTGTGACGTTGTTAGCTAAAACAACTTAGCTGCAAAGGAATTTCACAGCCTGTTTATGTTTCCGCCGCTTCAGAGAAATGTTGGACGGATCTCCGGCTCACAGCGATGAAACCAACATCGGCAACGTCGAAAACAACAACCCGGTGACGCTGATTTCCGGCAGCGACGGGCTGAACACGGGCAACAAAGCGAGGCAGGCGCTGCTGAAGAAAGGGGGGAGGAAGCTGCGGTCGGCGGCGCCGCTGCACCAGCACCAGAAACCCCCGAGAAACGGCCCCAACGTCCGCCTGTCCGACCACAACAACAACAACACTCTGACGGCTCCGTCCGCCAATAGACCCGCGGCCCAGCCCGGTACCGAGTTTCCTGCCGGTACACAGACCGTACTGACCCTCCATCATCTCAACCAGGGAGCCAGGAAAGAGGTGAGTTCCCTGGGTTGTAGTCGCTATCATCCGCTCGGCCTCCAGGGTCAGATAATAAACATGTTATTACAAGGTAGTCGTTTTATCAGGCAACGTAAAGGCTGTTTTAACCTAATATTATGCTCTTGATAAATCACCATGAGTTAACATAAATACCCAGATCCATTACTGTGGCACTAAAACACACTTTAAAAAATATAATAGTAATTTTTATTCAGTGTATACAAATGGTACTATTTTTGTAACTCAAACCGAAAACTGTACAAACACAAAAATAGTGAGAAATGGCATCACAGCTGCTCACAGCCCAAAGTTTGTTTTGTCTAAACCTCAAAAAATGGAAATATTCAAGTGAAGTACCAAAACATACACATCCCCCCTCTCCTGAGAGCTTTATGATTTATTGGTCAGTCAACAGAAAATTAGTTGACAACAGCTTTTGATGATCAATTAATCGTTGAAGTAATTTTTTAAGTAAAAGTCCCAATTTTTCACTTCTTAAATATGAATATTTGCTGAGAGATGATTATCTCATGAACCAAAAGACTCAGTGATCAACTCTGAAAATAACCAGCAGGTGAAAGTAATGTTTAGATGCGACCCTGTTAACATCACGATTATTTAAGACATGCTTACAAGTTGTCATTAAAAAGATAACTAGTATAACTTAATTAAACAAAGAAAATGTTATTGTAGTCTTGAAATGAAGTGGATTTAATCTGTGGCTGAGGCGGCTTGAAGTGACGCAGTTACTAATCCCTGTGGTGTAAACAGGAGTCATGTGATGAACAAGCCCGTCTTCCTCTTTCTGCCGGCTGCTTCACCGAGGTGAGACGCCCCGAGCTGACACTGCTGACAGGCGTGTCTGTCAAGCAACAGAGGAGAGGAAGTTGCAGGTTTCAGGTTTCGTAACACTCACAAGAAAAGGCCTCACAGATGTTTTGTGGTGCAGGAAGTGCGGCTTTGTAACAGAGCAATGGCTTGTTGACTTGTAGAAAACATTTTTTGTAGGATGTAACTTGTCTGTTGATAGGTCAGGTACAGAAGACAAAAAGATGGGACATGAGGGTTGTGAAAGACGTTTGATTAAGGTCTGAGTTTTGGCCAAACTGGTGTACAGATGAAATCTCCCACCTGAGCACCAGGTGATAGGACCCTGTCTTTAAACCTGAACCACTCCCAGACCCCCGAGGGGGGAGCTAACTCTTTGTGCCGTGTTTCTGTCATTTTCCACGTTTTCCCATCATTGGTTCTACTTTCAGATATTTTTTCCATCCCCAGATAAATAAAAGCAAAGTAAAAGTTCTTATTATCTGATATGTATATGTAACATGATATGACGCCTGTAAGTGGCCAATTAATCTTTATTAAAGGTTTAAGACATATTTTGTTTCGAGGTCAAATCTAAACTTTTACACTCAACATGATGATATTGATTCAGTTTTCAAAAGTTCAATGACAGGATCACTTCTCTCATGTTGTTGAATTTAAAAACAGTTTGTTTGTGTTTTGTAGCTGCTGAAACCTAAAGGTGGCAGATTGGAGCCAGGAAGCCAAACTTCCCGCAACCATCCCAGACACGAGCAGCTGACCCAGAATGTGAACGGCCGGAGCCACAAGCCGAAGCAGGACCAAACCGCCGCTGCTTCCCACGCCGCGAAGAA
This sequence comes from Seriola lalandi dorsalis, assembly GCF_002814215.2. Taxonomy (NCBI): domain Eukaryota; kingdom Metazoa; phylum Chordata; class Actinopteri; order Carangiformes; family Carangidae; genus Seriola; species Seriola lalandi. The sequence goes on from NW_019525517.1 coordinate 140,564, forward strand.
GAAGGATCGCAGCAGCCCCAACAAGCCTCCGCCCCAGGAGCAGAAGAAACCTCTCCACGCCTCCAACAACCTTAAGACCGTGAGCGCCATGCCCGCTGAAACCGCACCAGAATACCTCAAAGATGGCGAGAAAGTGTACGCTGGAGCCAAGTTCAGCGAGCCGCCATCACCCAGCGTCTTGCCCAAACCGCCCAGTCACTGGGTCGGAGAGAACGAGCCTCAGCTCAGCAACCAGAGCCGAGAGCAGATGACTGTTCATTTAAAGTCGCTGCTGAAGGTTCAAGACACGTCATGACCGCCGCCACGGAGCACAACGACCCCATATCTGATTAACAACCAACGCCAACAACTGGAAACAGTTTAATGCAGTAAACGGAGTTTGGCCTTAAACACACTGTGATAGGATGTCGGGAGTTTTTAAGAACTTTAGTACAGTTTCCCATCAGCCAACAGGCGGCGAGTGTTGAGGAGGCGTCGTGTTGTTGCTGGAGGTCTGACTGACATGCCGTGTATGTCAGTGGCTTCTGATCGAACATTTTCTGCCTTTCTGTCGGCAGAGAAAAGAGAGGATGAGACTTTATTGTGATGGAGTTTGAGGCGGGAAAGAAAGAAGAGCAGACAGTTTCTCCAGCAGCAACGCCGTCGGTGCCTCGTGTTTACATTATGCAAAATGACGATGGCACTTTCTTTAAGGCAGCCTCGTGTTGATCGACTTTTTAAAGAGCTTGTGTAAATGTACATAATATATTTTAAACATATATTTGTGTATATTTTTCCTTGTTATTTTAACTGAGATTCTAGTTTTGTTACTGAGGTTTTTTCCAAAAAAAGAGAAAAGAAAAAAAAGAGAAACTGAGGCACTTTGTTACAGCTCCTTCAGAGTGAAGCACAGTGGATGTAAAGCGAGACTTTTCTTACTGATTTGCACTGAAAACAAACGTGTGGACGGGCGAGAAACTTCACTCTGACCATCCAAAGCTTCACCAGCCGCTCCGATGAATTCACCAGCCGCAGCAGAGCGACGTCCACTTTCAAAATGGCTCGGAGAGAGTTTACCAGCTGGTCACCCTCCACCCCCACCCCCACCCCCCGAGCTGGTGGAGTCCAATCAGGGACTGTGAAGCTGACGGGCTGAAGAGAAGATGAAAGTCAGCTGCTGCAGAAAGCCACAACAAGTGCTTTTTCTTTACCCTCACTGCACTGACCCGGAGTACGTCCACATGAAGCCGGCTCAGTCTGAAACCAGCTCTGTCCACACTGAGCGGCTGCTTCTCTCACCTGCATGTAGAGCGTTTACTAAACAGTCATTTTGAAACGCTGTCTCACGAGGACGATCTCCTGTCAGTCGGTCAGCTGTTGTCACCAACTGAACCGGAGCCAAACATTTGCTGCGTCCAGCTGCTGAAACGTGACGATTTGCATCTTTTTTTCTGTTTTATTTAAAAGTAAACCGAATGTTCGGAGTGAAGAACAAAATTAGACGCTTCAGTATGTCACTCTGACATATTGATCAGTCCCTAATTAAAATGGGGACCAGTTGTAGCTGGCGATGCCCCAATCACACCTTGCACTGATACCGATCATTTCGTTGTTACGTCACAGCAGCTGGATCAGCGGTTGGTCGGTCTGTTTAGCTGTGTAGTGACCTGGGACGTCCAACAGCTTTTACTTTGTGCAACAGAACAGTATGAAAAACTCAAGGAGCTTTGCAGATGTCGTACGTTCTATCAGCCTCACACACTTTGTAAAAAGGTCCACACGGCCGCCATGTTGTTTTGTTTTGGCGGCCTGTTGGTGGGAGGCGAGGCTGCTCTCAGCGGCAGACACCAGAGTATTAACCACAGCTGATCGGTAGGAGCATTAATTCACGTCTACCAATCAGGTATTTTTAATGAAAATCGGATCAGCTGATGGATCGGGGCCTCCCTGGTTTTAGCCTCATAATGATAAAACAGTAATTTGATGGCTGTTGGTTAACGTAGTGTTTCTGAGCTGCCATCAGATCGTTATCGCAGTAGAAACAGATGAGGTGTAACGAGGGTCTGACGTCGGCCCTGATGACAGTTTCTCCCTTCGCTCGGTGAAAAGAGGACGAGGAGATGAAGCTGTCGCTGCAGCGTGGACAAGCGTTTTTAAACATGACACGGCTTCATGTGGACGTAGTCTTACTGTCTGTATATGATGTTTTCTTCTTCATTTCTCTGAGATCACTCCATGTTTACAGAGAGAGCAGTGAGTGTTCGGTTCGTCACAGGTGATCATGTGATCAGGAACCACGTGTGCTTTTTTTTTTTTTACTGTAATGTTTCTGTGGACGCAGGCAGCTGCTGGGTCTCGTCTCTTCACCTCTGTGACGTCATGTAAATGGAAAATTGTATTAATGTAGCAAAAACTGCCCATTTTATTGCAGTGTTTTAACATTATGTCATTCCAGTTCTAAGAATAAGAATATTAACGACTCCTCCCCATTATCGCGATTTGGAAAAAATAATTTTATGAAGCATTTCATATCTAAATTATATTAAAATATTGGTTACCCCGACTACACGTTGCTTTGTGTTTCTTACAGGTCAGGACGATATCGTTGTCTTCTCGAGTGAAAAGCTCAGCATCACAGTTTATAAATCATCCTAATGTTTCAGCCTCTAGCCCTTCATCAGGTCAAAGTTCACACACCGAAGGTACAAGTAGAATTTTGATCTTACTTTTACACTTCTAGCTAGCTTCACCCCCCCCTCTGCTACCAGCTGCTAGCCCTTTGTTTGGTTTTTCTGAAACCCTAAGGCGCTGTGAGCTATACGCGGCAAATATTTTTTCACATGTGACCCTAATGTGAAAAAATAAAAAAGACAGATAATCAGATAAAAATAAAATCCTAAAAAGAATTTTATTTTTAGAATTCTGATTTTTAAACTCCTAAATCCTAAAAAAAAATATACATTTTTACAGAATCCTAAAAATATACAAAATATAAATTTTAGTTTAAAATCAGAATTCTAAAAGAAAATCTTTCATACGTGGCTTTAATGTTAAGAAATCTAAAAAAAATTTTTATAGAACTCAAAAAAATATAATCCTAATCTTTGTTTTTTTTAGACTCAGAAAATATTTTTTCACGTGTTGCACTAATGTGAAAAAAATCAATAGGATTTTTTCCGTCTCTTCATACTTAAATGAAGAGAAGCTGCTGCTTCAAACAAATTCAATGCAGCAGTTTAGCTTCAATTTGTGCCAAGGCAGAAATGCCACCACAATTTCTTCACAAATTGTTTCGTCATCGTTGAATGGTTTGGTCACTTCATTCACCTTTACGTCACTTCGTTTACTCTGGTACTTGTTGCACAAAATTTTACCAGCGGATGTTCCTTACAACATCACTGCAGCTGGAGACTAGATAGTCAGAGGCTGTGTAGTCTCCTCAGTGTGGGCTAATACTTCTTTGACACAGTGTTAGCAGATGTGCTAATGCTAACTCTCTCTCTCTCTCTCTGCACTGACAAGGTTTCAGGTTTTCAAGTTGATTTATTTGGTCTCATTTGTGTAGAATAATATACAAAACAAGGTGTTTTCAGTGAAACGAGCGATAGTGATGTCATGAAGGGAAATGACAGGTGTGACACTGTCTGAGACGATCAACACTGTTTGTGCAACATTCAGCAGAATAAGGAAGAGACGGCTCCGGCGTGTCGTCATGTTCACTGCGGTTTCAGGTCGGCGTGCATGCAAACATTTTCTCACACAGTGACAGAAATATAAGATTAAACAACCAGCAGGAAGTGATGCCCATCCCACCACAATAAAAGAACTCCTTCCACCTGAGGAAGCATTAGTTCGTTGGACACTGACAGAGACAGAGCATGTCTGGTTTCAAGAGGATTTGTATTTCATTGTTTCTGGTGCTGCTTAATTTAACAGGTGAGAATATTTAAAGTTATTTACATTGATTTAATCTGCATTTAACAGAAGTTTATCGTCGTCAACGCAGCGAGGGTTTCCTTTAAACTATTCTGTTGCATCTAAAGTTTTCTTCACACTGACTTTATAACAAGAACATTTTTACATCAGGTCTCATTTGCTTCGCAGCTGTAAGCGGACACATGTCCCCCTCCCCCGTCAGAGAGGGAGCGGAGGTCACTTTGTCTTGTGACAATGTGAAAGAAGATCGGAGTGAGTGTGACAGCGTTTCTTGGCTCGTCACTTATAATAACATAGAAGAAGAAGAAGAAACAGAGCTGGTTAGGTTTGGGCAGATCAACACATACCAGCTTTCCAGATCTAAAGACAGACTGAGTCTGACAGATAAGTGTTCTGTGGTTATAAAGAAGGTCTCAGCTGAAGATGTTGGTCGTTACGTCTGCAGACAGTTTGAATCAGGACGACAACAAGCTCCAGACTCTGTGGTTGATCTGTCTGTTGTTACCAGTGAGTATTTACATCAAACTGTCTGTTAGAACAAAACTCTGAAACTTTACAATCATGATGATTATTACAGTGATGAAGTTCATTTCTCTCTCAATGTCTCCGTCTTCACCAGTGACTGAACAGAAGGACAGTGATGAGGTGAAGTTAAGCTGCTTTGTGTTCACATACACACAGTGTGAATACTTAGTGACGTTGGCACTAAGGGAAGACTACAAACAGAGAACTACGTCACCGTCTTTGTGCTGGGCCACGGCTTCCTTTCCCACTTCTCATTTAATTTACACACCAAAGAAGTATGAGCTGTTCCAGTGTGAACTGACAGAGTATTGGACTGGAAAGGTGCAGCAGTTCACCTTCAGACCTCAGTCCTCAGGTGAGAAAACAGCTCCTCCTCGACATGACTCATGAATTATATTTGATTAACAGCTCGACTCATTTTAATGTTCGCTGCCTTCTGTTTTGTCATGTGTCAGGCAGGGGTCCAGAACTGTTAATATCAGAACAGACAAACTCCACAACAACACAAGAAGGTGAGAAACGTGTTCAACATTTAACAAACACAACTGTAGATGCATGCTTACAGGATGTCTTGTGATAGATTTAATGTGTTGGTTCTCCACACACTGCTGCCCCCAGCATCACACAAAACTTAAAGCTCCTCCAGTGTAAAGGTCTGTGTCCATGTGTAGTGTGATTATAGATTATAGATCAGCTCTAGCTTCTATATTAATACTGTGAAAGTATCAAAGCCTCAGTCCACAGAGAAATGCACACAGCCTGTATTCAGAAACTGAGCCTTAAAACCAGCCGTCAGGACTTCTGGAACTTTGTGATGTCACAACAAAGCAGTCACCAAGCCCCGCCCACCTGGACCCACCATCCAAAC
>NW_019525517.1:145891-146580 GCF_002814215.2 Seriola lalandi dorsalis
TCGGCCGGGGAAGTGGCTCTTTGAGGAGCCTTTGTTTCACAGCGCCTTCCTGCCAGTTGCTGGACTCTCCTCGCCCACACTGAGAGCGAAGCTCATCGAGGCTGGCGTTGTGAAGCTGGGTCACCTCACCAGGAGAACTCTGGACGAGCTGGCTGAGATGTCGGGCGTCAGGTCGTCTAGGATGCTGCACAGCCTGATGGAGAAGGTGTGGCTCTCGCTGCCCGCTACTCTGAGGGCGTTTGCTCACAACAGGACTATGGCCGACCAATGGTGTGAGGGACAGGACTACGTCTTTCCCTCACTGAGTGTGAGTCCTGATGTGGGGGAGTGGAGCGAGGACAGAGGCCTGCTCCTCTCCCTGAAGACTCCAGTGCTGGGCAGCTTCAGCTCCTGCACCAAGAAGCAGCTGTACCTCGGCTGCATCAAGGTGCTGAACCTCCGCTCTCTGGATGGAGTCCGGGAGTCCAGGTGGACGGAGGTGTTTGGCTCAGACTCTTCCCCTGAAGGCAGCTGGCGTCTCCTGTACAAGCCTCCTGTTGAGAAACGGATGGCCGACCTCCAGTGGAGGATCGTACATGGAGCTATAGCTACGAACAGACACGTAGCTCACTTGAACCCCAGCACTGAGGAGAACTGCCCCTTCTGCCCTGAACCAGAAACCCTCCAACATCTGGTGGTGTCCTGCCCCC
>NW_019525517.1:146630-147753 GCF_002814215.2 Seriola lalandi dorsalis
ATCAAAGCCTCAGTCCACAGAGAAATGCACACAGCCTGTATTCAGAAACTGAGCCTTAAAACCAGCCGTCAGGACTTCTGGAACTTTGTGATGTCACAACAAAGCAGTCACCAAGCCCCGCCCACCTGGACCCACCATCCAAACCTTGCAGGATTTGGTTTCTCTGAGTGTTTTTACCTGAAATCTGAGAGTCAGAGCCTCCTCTCCTCTGATTGGCTCACCGACCTGTTGTTACTAGAGCTGCAGGGAGAAACCTGAGAGAGGAGATGTAAAACTACACTGAGATGGTTTTTATATCTTCTGATGGATCAACACTTCAAATAAAACACAGATGAAGAAGAAACATGGAGCTTAAACAGTCAATTCATCTTGATTTACACAATTTATAGATTATTATTATTGTAAGGTCTGTAACATGTGAAGCACATGTGGAACTTCTATCTTTTATTTGAATGATTTTGAATTTGATTCTTCACTGACGTGATGTTTGTGCTCATGTGTTCTCCACAGCTGCTGCAGATTGTTCTGCTCTGACCTTCATCATGTTGCTGATGCGTGTGGCTGAACTCCTCCTCATCACTGTGATCACTGTTCTCCTCGTCAGAGCTCGAGGTGAGAACATCCACTCCAACATGAGTTCAGGCTGATCCACACAAACTGTCAGTTTAGACGTGAAGTGTTACTCTGTGCTTTATTTTCCAGGGAACCAGAGAGCACCTGAATGCAACACTGTGAGTGGAGAACCAGAAACCATCCTCATTTTAAAATGCTGCTGCTAACTGTTCATGTGACTGTGATACGTGGCTGTTAATGTCTCACTGTTTGTGTCTGTGCAGGTCTCAGACTCAGTGAGAAGCAGAACAGTGACGCGTTCAGGTGCAGCAGCCAGTCAGGTAAAGATCAGATCACACAGGAACTGATGGTGCGTTCAGGTTCAGCTGAATCAGCTGTGAGCTGTGTTCAGTTTCAACACATCAACAGTCAGCTGTGAGGGAACTCTGGGAGTCTGGGTAGATTTAGGAGCCATAAAAAAATCGGACTGGTTGGTGGTTGGTTGGTTGATTGGTGGTTAGTTGGTTGGTTGGTTGGTTGGTTAGTTGTTGGTTGGTTGGTTGGTTGGTTG
>NW_019525517.1:147803-154928 GCF_002814215.2 Seriola lalandi dorsalis
GTGCTTTATTTTCCAGGGAACCAGAGAGCACCTGAATGCAACACTGTGAGTGGAGAACCAGAAACCATCCTCAATTTAAAATGCTGCTGCTAACTGTTCATGTGACTGTGATACGTGGCTGTTAATGTCTCACTGTTTGTGTCTGTGCAGGTCTCAGACTCAGTGAGAAGCAGAACAGTGACGCGTTCAGGTGCAGCAGCCAGTCAGGTAAAGATCAGATCGGACAGGAACTGATGGTGCATTCCTGAGTCTGGGTGGAAATTTCAACATTTATTTGTTCCACTTTAACCCCAGTGTGTTGTTGTTGTTGTTGTTGACAGGTGCAGGATGATGGAGGTGTACATGATGCTACAGTGAACTATGAAAACGTGACACCAGACCCTTCAGCTCCCGTTAGATTCAACAGGATTGACATTTAATCTGCATCTAGCACCGTTATTTCATCCACGTGTGCTGTGGTGCCACCTGGAGGTGAAACACCATCAGTCACTGTTAATGTGTAATTATATGGATTTGGTTGTATCAATTAAAGGTGGAGTTTATATCAAATAAGCTGCATTTATAGGAATGTAAGTTTTTAACGCGATGGCATAAGAACAAACAGAAATACATGAACTCAGACTCATTTCAGCAGTTTGGGTTAAAAATATCCACGTACTCTGATCTAATGTAAATGTATAAAACCCTTTTCAGACATTAAAGCTCCATATTTTCTTCTTCTGTGTTTTATTTGAAGTGTTGATCCATCAGAAGATATAAAAACCATCTCAGTGTAGTTTTACATCTTCTCTCTCAGGCTTCTCTCTGCAGCTCTAGTAACAACAGGTCAGTGAGCCAATCAGAAGAGAGGAGGCTCTGAGCCTGAGCTCCACACACGCCCCTCCTCTTTGAACATTTTTAGATCAGCTGGGAGTTAGGGGTGGAGTCAGGCACTGCCAAGATGGCGACGGTGAAGCAGCTCACTCTGAGCCTCAGACACCTGTGAGTGACGTCTATGGTTCTCCGTAAAACACTTTCCCCTCACTTCTCAGAAACAAAGACTTCATGGACACAATGAGGAACCAACACGTCATCTCACTCATCAAACAAAACTATTACAGAAAAGAAGTTCATTTCTCTCTTGTTGTCTTTCTCTCTCAATGTCTCATCTTCACCAGTGACTGAACAGAAGGACGGTGGTTCAGTGACGTTAAACTGCTCTGTGCTCACACCTGAACCCAGCAGATACCTGGTGAAGTGGATGTATCAGGGCGAAGATGTGGATACACATCACAGAGACTTGAGGACGTCACAGTCCGGCTGCTGGGCCTCTGTGAATTTTGAGGAACCTCGCTTTATTCATGAGTTGTTGAAGTGTAACGTAACACACAAGTCTGCTCACACTGGAGTATTGCATCACTTCACCTTCAGCAGTCAGTCCTCAGGTGAGACAACAGGTGAGACAACAGGTGAGGACATTACGAGCAGTTTGAGACATTGTTCTTTCTCTGTTAGTAACTTGAGGTGTTTTGTGACTGAACTCAGGTTTTCTCAGGTTGTGTTGTTCCATTCTTCCAGGTGAGGGCGAACAAACAACAACAACAGCTGAAAACACAAGATCAGTTTTAAACACGACGTCATTCAACGATGCTTCATCAAAACAACAAGGTAATGACTTTACCCAACTTTTTAATGTTTTGTTTCATAGGTTTGTAACCTAGTTTCAGATTACATCCCTGTTTATCCAGAGTCATACAAAATATTAACAATTTGTGGATTTTGTGAGGTCACTGTGACCTTGACCTTTGACCCCCAAAATCTAATCAGTTCATCCCTTGCATCCAAGTGAATGTTTGTGCCAAATGTGAAGAAGTTCAGTCGAGGTATTTCTGAGATATTGTGTCCAGGAGAATGAGACAGACATACGTACGTACAGACAACCCGAAGACAAAATGGCTGCTGCTCTGGCGCAGAGGAATAATAAGATGTTTTATTCTTTACATTCTTCAACACCACGCTGTTTTTATACTTAAACTTCACAAAGTTAAACTAATGGATCTTTGCATGTGAATTGTTTTAGCTGCAGGATTTTGTGTCAAAATGTTTTGAACGTTGGTTTCAGGTCGGTGGTTGGTGTTCATCACTGTCGCTGCAGGTTTAGTGATGCTCCTGATAATTGTTGTGTTGGTGATCAAGTGGAAAAGAACTGAAGGTGAGAACATCCACAGATAAAACTTTGTTAAAACAAAAAGGTTTAATAAACCTGGATTTTCACTGTGGAGGATAAAGTCGACTCTTTCGTCTTTTCAGGGAACAGAACGCAGAGGGATCACAGCGCTGCGAGTTTTAAATTCATGATCAAATGTTTGTACAGATGTGACACAGATGATCAGCTCCGCTCTGCACAGAAGCAGCGTCACACTCCAACCACTCATGTCTTTTCTTTTCTTTTCAGGGGCTGAGCTTAAACCAAGAGACCCGTCAGGACACGGTGAGATCACACACCACAGTACAAACTTACACTCGTGTTTGTTCTCTGAAACGTGAGAGAGAAAAACAGCACAGAATTCAATGAAGTGCATGTGTTACTGACTTATTGTCTTCACTGTGCAGGCTGATCCTGAAGACGGCGTTTCCTACTCCTCCGTCATCGCCATCAGGATGACCAACAGTAAAGCCCAGGTGAGCTGTCTGACCGGTTGTACCGGTGTTGGTGGTGGAAAGAAAAGCAGCATAGATGAGATGGTGTTGGCCAAACCTTATAAATGTCTGTGGTTTTAACAGCAGGTTAGTCTGGAGACAAACACTGACTCAGTTTGGACTTTACCACAGCCTTGTTGTCTGTGTGGTTGTTTGTACCTGTTCAGCACGACTGTGTCGTTAGCTGGTGGCTAACGGCTGCTTCTGCTGTGAAAAGTGTAAAGTACAGTGGCTCTGAGGGCTCAAAACACGAACAAATTCAGAAAACATTTTCAACAATTTGACAACACATGCTGCAAATACTCGCAACACAACAGGAAATGTTTCCAGGGGTCACAAAAAAGTGGACGCAATTCCTGTTCAATGTAAATCACAAAGTATCAAACTCCTTTTATTCTGTCTTCATTAGTATCATTCATTAGTTGATGCTGTTGCTGTTGCGGTCGAGGCAGATGGCTCCGCCCACTCTGAGTCCAGTTCTTCTCGAGGTTTCTGCCTCTTAAAAGGAAGTTTTTCTTGCCACTGTCGTCTAGTGCTGCTCTTGGTGGGAATTGTTGGGTCTCTGTAAATAATATTATAAAGAGAAGGTCTAGACCTGCTGTTTGGAAAATGCCTTGAGATAATTTATGTTGTGAATTGGTGCTATAGAAATAAAAATTTACTTGACTTGCTTTCTATCTATCTATCTATCTATCTATCTATCTATCTATCTATCTATCTATCTATCCATCCAACATCCTGAGCTTACAACATGCTAGCTAACAATATAGCTCCACAGACACATTAGCTGTAAGATATCTAGCTAGCTAGAAATGATTAATTTTGATTAATTTTTATATTTTGCAAGCATATATGTTAATGATATATATGTAATGTATATATGCAAGTTTACTATACAACATACATATAAAAATTAAATATGTTTATATGTTTTTCTTATTAATTTCTCAATGATTTTAAACATGTATATTCTGGGTAAGTGTCTCAGACTAGCTAACTAGCTAGCTAGCTAATGTCTACATGTGAGACCATTGATGTGAGTGATTAGAAAACATGTCAACTTCACACACAGGATTCAGAAAATCTTCTCAGTGAACATTTCAGTTATTATACAGCAGCACATTCAGGCGTCTGGTTAGTGTTTATGTGTTTGTCCATTTCTGTTTAATACCGTTTCCCTTTTGTTTCCCAGGTTCGCCGTAATGATGATGATGATGATGATGAAGGTGATCCAGTGATCTACAGCAATGTGAAAACTTCCTCCTCTTCTGATCCCAGCAGCATGTACTCCAACTTCCCAAACATATAAGAGTACAAATAAGCCCACAAGCAAATGTAATATATGTACATATGAATTTTGCCAGAAATGGCGGCCATCTTGAATTCTTGAATGGCTCATGTGTTTTATCAAAAGAGTGATACCCAAGAAAGATTTGTGTCAAGTTTAGCATTTTTATTCACATGTGAACGATTTCTCTGTAATATGTAGACATCTGCACTAAAGGTAATTATGTGATTCATGATTCTGATGTCAGTCACTTACACCCACTGACTTTACATTTGTAGACCTTTCACAATAAAAGACACAGTATCAACGCCATGGCCTAACAGTTACTGATGTGTTGAAAAACCCACAATTCATAGCAGCAGCAGTGACAGTAGAATTGCACATAACTGGAAAAGAAGTCAACCAAGATGACATTTATCTGACAGCTGTATTTACTCCTCAGTTTAGAAATGTTAAAAAAATAAAAGATTAAATAATTTTTTTTTTTTTTTTTCGTTTCCTTTTTCCTATTTGTTGAATTATTTCATGACCCCTCTGATTCACCTTGTGACCCTTTGAGCGGCCCCACTCCACAGGTTGGGTATCACAACTGTGAGGGACCGAGCTGGAAGGAACGAGGAGCCACAAGTGATCAGACAAATTATTTTTACGAACAAACAAAAATGTTCTGGGCCCTTAAAAGAAGTTAAATCAACAGGACTAAACTCTAATCTAACTTTTATACTGGTTGATCAGACCAGCTGTAAACACAAAGGGGGTAACATAAACACTAACACCTTAACTAACAAAACCAAAACAGGACAGTTGGTGTGTAAAGTAAAATACATTCCCTATAAACTTTACAAAAAATAAGAAATATCTTAATGTAAAGAAATGCCTGATAACCAAACTAAATAACTGCAGTCCCCCCCGTGATGTGGCAGGCACTTGGTTCAGCCAATAATGAGCACTTCCTCTACTTCTGCGTCCTGAGGCCCATCCTTTGCCCAACCTGGCCAGAATACCCCGGCAGGAAACCCCCAGCACTGATAAAACAGAAAACTCTGACTCTGGATAAACAGGGATGTGACCTGGATCTAGTCATGGTGGCGGAGGGATACGACCACGAGGAGGTGGTTCTGGTTCTACTATAACTTCACATAGCAGGAAACTCCCGGCGTGAAAAACTGTAGCATCTCAAAAATTAACTGTCTTTTGTCAGTATCGGCCGCGTAAACATGACAACAGTGTCATTTACATACTCGTCAGTGTTTTAGTTCGTTCGTGTTTCTGGTATTTATCTGGTCATCATTACAGGGTAACACCTCCACACTCTCACCAAAACACTTCCCCATAACTCTCTGAAGAAATTGCATCATGGACTCAATGAGGAAGCAACAGGTCCCAGACCAGCTGCTGCAGTATCACCATGTTGCTCCGTGTACTCCAAACGTCAGATCCTGGTGGACGAGGAGCCTGTTTATGTGAGCTGCCTTTAACATCCTCAGTCCTTCTTCTATATAGGGTGTCAAACATGTCATTATCACAGATGCATCATGGGACATGACACAACAAATATAATGACCAAGAGGAAGTGACACCACACCTCCCACAGGAAGTTGGTGATGTGTCTCTACAAGATCTTAGACACTGACAGCTGCGAGCGTTAGAACCAGAGACAGAAGCACGATGGTTGAATTCAGACGGACTAAAATGTTTTTATTGATGATGCTGCTGCTTCAGTTTACAGGTAAGGAGACATGTTCATATGGAAAAGACAGGATCAGAACAAAGCTTAACTTTATTAGAACTGACCTTCATGTATGAGCAGCGGAGTACAGTGTGTGTTTAACATGGTTAGTTTAATCAACTCCTTCAACCAAAGATGAGAAACATTAACAAACTTTTATTGCATCTGAAATCCTCCTCACATGAACTGAAACAGCTTCAGTCTAACATCAGATGATTCTCTTATTTCACTTCTCAGCAGCAGCTGGACAAGATTCATCATCCGTCACTGTCAGAGTCAGAGGTGACGTCACTTTGTCCTGTGGGAGTCTGAGAGAAGATCAGGTTGAATGTGACGGTACGACCTGGCTCTTCAGTGGTTCAGGAAGCAGCTCATCAGTAACACTGTTTGAACTTGGGAAGATTCATAAAGACGCCAGATCTAAATCAGACAGACTGAGTCTGAAAGAGAAGTGTTCTCTGGTTGTGAAGAAGGTCTCAGATGAAGATGCTGGTCTGTACACCTGCAGACAGTTTGACAAATCAGGAACACAACAAGGTTCAGACTCTTGGGTTTATCTGTCTGTTGTTACCAGTGAGTATTTACATCAAACTGTCTGTTAGAACAAAACACTGAAACTTTACAATCATGATGATTATTACAGTGATGAAGTTCATTTCTTTCTCTTGTCTTTCTCTCTCAATGTCTCCGTCTTCACCAGTAACTGAACAGAAGGACGGTGATGAGGTGAAGTTCACCTGCTCTGTGTCGACGTATAGAGACTGTAAACACTCAGTGAAGTGGTTGTATCAGGGTAAAGATGTGGATAAAGTTAACCGTGAGTTCTTGACATCACAGTCTCTCTGCAGCGCCTCTGTGAGTTTTCAGACTTCTCATTACATTTATGGATCAAGGTATAAGATCTTTTCATGTAACGTGACTGATGGTAACAACAAGAAACAGCTGACCTTCCCCCTTCAGGCCTCACCTGAGGAGTCAGGTAAGAACATGATGAGCTGATGAGCGTCTATCATCTGCAGATGGTGAACATGAGGCGTTTTCTAAACAGCTTCTTGGTTTGTTCATTGGTCCAGGTGAGGACGAAACCATAGCAACAGAAAACAACATGAAGGCAGGTGAGAGCACGACAGCATCTACAACCAGTGGAGCTTCAGTGTGTCTGTCTCTCTGTCTCTCTCTCTCTCTCTCTCTCTCTCTGTCTCTCTGAGTGTGTGCTGGGAGTGGAGGACGGTGAGAGTGTGTGAGTTTTCCGGGTAAAAAGTCGGTTTTCTCTTTCTTTTTTTCTTACTGTGTGTTATTGTTTGGTAACTGGTTTAATTGTATGGTGTTTAGTTAGTGTTTGGTGACTGTTGGTGGTTTTTGTTGGGTGTTTCTCCGTGTTTCGTGGCGGGGATGGCGTCCTCTGAGACGCTGTCCCTGTCGTTGAGAC
>NW_019525517.1:154978-155369 GCF_002814215.2 Seriola lalandi dorsalis
CTCGTGGTCGTATCCCTCCGCCACGCAGACTAGTTCCAGGTCACTTCCTGTTTATCCAGAGTCAGAGAAAATATGAACCAATGGTGTGAAAGTTTGTCATAATTGCTGTGAAGTCTTGAGTAATGGCTAAAACGTGTTTTGTGAGGTCACACTGACCTTTGACCTTTGACCACCAAATTCAAACCAGTCTTTGAGTCCAGGTGAACGTTTTAACCAAATTTGAAGAAATTCTCTCCAGGTGTTACGGAGATATTGCGCTCATAAGACAAAGAACATGTTTTTGAGGTCACTGTGACCTTAACCTTTGACCTTTGACCACCAAAAATTTAATCAGTTCATCCTTGAGTCCAAATGGATGTTTGTGCCAAATTTGAAGAAGTTCCATCAAGGC
>NW_019525517.1:155419-156352 GCF_002814215.2 Seriola lalandi dorsalis
TACCTCAAACTTTGAATTAACTACAATACACATCCAAAACAACACTTCAAACTAATGGACGCCTAAGCGTCTAAATGCAGAGGACCCATTGGAATCTTTTGGAGGAGCAGAGGCCAGGAAATCCTACACTGGGATCCATAACTGGGTACAAACTTCAAGGTAATGCTACCCATCCCCACTCATCTCTCTCTGTCTGTCTGTCTGTCTGTCTCTCTCTGTCTGTGTCTCTCTCTCTCGGTCTCTGTCTCTCTGTCTGTCTCTCTCTCTGTGTCTCTCTCTCTGTCTCTTTCTCTGTCTTTCTGTCTCTCGCTCTCTCTCTGTCTCTCTCTGTCTGTCTCTCTATCTCGCTCTCTGTCTGTCTCTCTCTGTCTCTGTCTGTCTGTCTCTCTGTCTGTCTGTCTCTCTCTCTATCTCGCTCTCTCTCTCTATCTCTGTGTCTGACTCTGTCTGTCTCTCTCTCTATCTCGCTCTCTCTCTGTCTGTCTCTCGCTCTCTCTCTGTCTCTCACTCTCTCTCTGTCTGTCTGTCTCTCTCTATGTCTCTCTGTGTCTGTCTCTCTGTGTCTGTCTCTCTCTCTATCTCGCTCTCTCTCTGTCTGTCTCTCTCTGTCTCTCTATCTATCTCGCTCTCTGTCTGTCTCTCTCTATGTCTCTCTGTGTCTGTCTCTCTCTGTGTCTGTCTCTCTCTCTATCTCGCTCTCTCTCTGTCTGTCTCTCTATCTATCTCGCTCTCTGTCTGTCTCTCTGTCTGTCTCTCTGTCTGTGTCTCTCTCTCTCTCTCTGAGTGTGTGCTGGGAGTGGAGGACGGTGAGAGTGTGTGAGTTTTCCGGGTAAAAAGTCGGTTTTCTCTTTCTTTTTTTCTTACTGTGTGTTATTGTTTGGTTACTGGTTTAATTGTATGGTGTTTAGTTAGTGTTTGGTGACTGTTGGTGGT
>NW_019525517.1:156372-156805 GCF_002814215.2 Seriola lalandi dorsalis
CACAAACATGCTCACATCTTTGGTTCCCTCACACACTTCATACTACATGATGCACGTGTAAGTGTGTGAGACGCTTCTCACCAAATAGTCCTTCGAGGTAAGACATCTCCAATTGGACCCTCTGTATTCATACATCAAAACTTCTCTTCCCCCATCTCACAGTTGATGAGCAGCTGGACCTACCACAACAAAACAAACAAACAAACAAACAAACAAACAAACATCAGCAAACCAATGGTGCCACTACATACACTGAACTGGACATTTCACAGTGTGCACCTTTACTGCCTCTCATCCATGTCACTTCTACTGCTAGACAGCTCAAATACAGCACACACAAGTCAAAGATACATACATACGTTTCACACAAGCCAAGGACTGTAGACTTTGGTTGTTGATCTCAAATAGTCATGCTTCTTCTTCTTCTTCTTCT
>NW_019525517.1:156855-159405 GCF_002814215.2 Seriola lalandi dorsalis
TCAGACTGCAAGCCGCTCAGCGGCTGCTGTATGGACACTCCCCCTGCTGGTCGGCGTTGGCCCGCCTGCTACTACAGAGAGCCGGACGGCTCGGACTGGACAAACACCTCTTTCTTTTAAAGCCAGCTGGATGTGACCTGGAAGGGCTCACACCCTTCTACAACTCGGTTTTAAACGCCTGGAGGACACTGACCGTCGCCTGACCTCCTGACCCTCGGCCGGGGAAGTGGCTCTTTGAGGAGCCTTTGTTTCACAGCGCTTTCCTGCCAGTTGCTGGACTCTCCTCGCCCACACTGAGAGCGAAGCTCATCGAGGCTGGCGTTGTGAAGCTGGGTCACCTCACCAGGAGAACTCTGGACGAGCTGGCTGAGATGTTGGGCGTCCGGTCATCTAGGATAATGCAGAGCCTGATAGAGAAGGTGTGGCTCTCGCTGCCCGCTCCTCTGAGGGCGTTTGCTCAGAACAGGACTATGGCCGACCAATGGTGTGAGGGACAGGACTACGTCTTTCCCTCACTGAGTGTGAGTCCTGATGTGGGGGAGTGGAGCGAGGACAGAGGCCTGCTCCTCTCCCTGAAGACTCCAGTACTGGGCAGCTTCAGCTCCTGCACCAAGAAGCAGCTGTACCTCAGCTGCATCAAGGTGCTGAACCTCCGCTCTCTGGATGGAGTCCGGGAGTCCAGGTGGACAGAGGTGTTTGGCTCAGACTCTTCCCCTAAAGGCAGCTGGCGTCTCCTGTACAAGCCTCCTATTGAGAAACGGATGGCCGACCTCCAGTGGAGGATCGTACATGGAGCTATAGCTACAAACAGACACGTAGCTCACTTGAACCCCAGCACTGAGGAGAACTGCCCCTTCTGCCCTGAACCAGAAACCCTCCAACATCTGGTGGTGTCCTGCCCCCGCCTGACAGGGCTGTTCCAGCTGCTGAAGGAGTGGGTGGAGCGGCTGGGAGAGACCTTCTCCCTGTCCGTCTTTGTGTACGGACCAAAGTACACTCCCAGGAAGAGACAGTCCCTGGTTTTAATTAATTTTATTTTTGCAGCTGCCAAGTTGGCGATCTGGAGGACAAGAAAAAACCAGATGAGGGGGGAAGGCTGGACTGACCCGGTCCGCTGTTTGAAAGGTTTGGTGGCAGCTCGTTTGAAAGTAGAGCGAGCGTTTTTCACACTGACCGGGAACATGAACGGGTTCAGGGCTGAGTGGGGCTTTGGGCAGCTCCTGACCTCACTGGGGGAGGACTTTTAGCTTAGCTTAGCTTAGCTTAGCTAGTTTTACCCCTTAGCGTGTGAGAGAGTGTGTGAATGGGAGTTTTCTTGTTTTGTTTTGGTTTTGTTTTGTTTATTTATTTATTTATTTATTTATTTATTATTTTTCTTTCTGTTTGCAGTAACATTTTGATTATTTGACCTAGTGGAAAAGTTTAAGGACGTTATTGATAAGGTCCCAAATAAAGTTGTGTTAAAAGTCAAAAGTCTCTCTCTGTCTGTCTGTCTCTATCTCGCTCTCTGTGTCTCTGTCTCTCTCTCTCTCTCTCTGTTTGTCTGTCTCCCTGTCTCTCTCTATCTCTCTGTGTCTGTCTCTCTCTCTCTGTGTCTCTCTCTCTCTGCCATGTGCTCCATTGCTCATAGCTGTGTAGGACAGCCTAAGTCAAACTTTACCTAAGTATCTCTCATATCACTGCTAACGCTTTCCCTGTCGTGTCTTCTTGCAGGTGACTGTCTGGACAAATCCGGGGACTCTTTCTGCAACACCAAATAATAAACTGCATTTTGCTTTTATTTTGAAAAAACAATGTGTCTGTTGGTCAACTGCTTACCTCACCGGTTTTATTGGAGTCAAGTACAAACCGCATTTGTACTCAATTGTGTTGAGATAAAAACCTACAAAATCACCTTCTACACTCTTAACAAACACACAGCCTCTACACCGCCGAGCACATTTGCAGATTAAAAAAAACAATCCTACCCTTGCCTTTCCCCATCCCAACACAAAAGTCAATGCAAATACCACATGATTGTCTTCTAGATAAAGTAAAGACTTTTTTTCATGACTGATTCAAAAGCTAGACTGTAGGACAACCACATCACTTGCCTCATTCTGTTGGCCGCTGTGACTTTTGCATTTCACACAAAGTACAACTATTACTACCTCAAACTTTGAATTAACTACAATACACATCCAAAACAACACTTCAAACTAATGGACGCCTAAGCGTCTAAATGCAGAGGACCCATTGGAATCTTTTGGAGGAGCAGAGGCCAGGAAATCCTACACTGGGATCCATAACTGGGTACAAACTTCAAGGTAATGCTACCCATCCCCACTCATCTCTCTCTCTCTCTGAGTGTGTGCTGGGAGTGGAGGACGGTGAGAGTGTGTGAGTTTTCCGGGTAAAAAGTCGGTTTTCTTTTTCTTTTTTTCTCACTGTGTGTTATTGTTTGGTAACTGGTTTAATTGTATGGTGTTTAGTTAGTGTTTGGTGACTGTTGGTGGTTTTTGTTGGGTGTTTTTCCGTGTTTCGTGGCGGGGATGGCGTCCTCTGAGACGC
>NW_019525517.1:159425-160608 GCF_002814215.2 Seriola lalandi dorsalis
GGCGCCGGGGCTGCCGTCTCCGCGGCTCCCGGTTCCGCGGCCGTCGGCGCCGGGGCTGCGGGTGGCGAGGACGGAGTTTTAGCTACATCCGTCGGCCCTGTATCTAAAGAACAGGTGGCTACTGACGAAGAAGATATGATGACAGGTACTGAGGTGAGGGCAGACCATGTAACCATGGTAACCGAGAGTCATGGAAACACTGATATGGGCGGGATAGAGCAGGGACAGGAGTGTGGTCAGGTAGGTAAAGTGGGCGGGGCAGAGCAGGGACAGGAGTGTGGTCAGGTAGGTAAAGTGGGCGGGGCAGAGCAGGGACAGGAGTGTGGTGCACAGCAGGCTGAGCTGTTACAGGCCAGTCAGGAAAGTCATGTGACTGGAATGGAGGTGGAGTCAGACTCCGACTGTCTGTCTGTAGCTGAAAGTGTCTCTCAGAGTACAGACCTGTACTCTCTGAGAGACATCAATGAGTTTCTGGACGAAACATTTGGCAGACAAGTCAATGTGAAAGATTTCTTTCCTGATGTAGGAAAGTTCATCCAGTCAGTGTCCACTCTGCAGAAGGTGGTGGGGGTGGACCTGCTGGATGACAAGAAACGATACAGACTAAAAAAACATGTCACCGCCTTAAGGAAAAGTTTGAAAAGCACCAAAAAAGTAAAAAAAATGAAATTATCCAGGTAAGCAAATAATGAACACACAACACAGGGTGTTTTCTTTTTGCTGTGTCTGTCTGTCTGTCTCCCTCCTGCTCTGTCTCTCCTCTCCTCTGATGCCGGGCTTCAGGGCGGCTTCCTTAAACATTAACGGGGGTAGAAATGCTCAGAGAAGAGCTTTGGTCACAGAGGTCGTCCGGGACAAAAGGCTGGATGTAATTTTCCTGCAAGAAACCCACAGTGACCCTCTGAATGAAGCAGACTGGGGCTTATGGTGGGGGGGGCAGCATGTGCTCAGTCACGGCTCCAATTTAAGTGCTGGAGTCGCTGTTTTATTTTCCCCCATTTTAGCAGTAAACATTTTATCCAGCACTGAGATAGAGAGGGGCAGGGGGCTCATGGTCAGAGCAGAAATAGACTCTGTTGTTTTTAACTTTATAAACATATATGCTCCTAACCACGGCCCTGAACGCCTCGTTCTCTTCCAGCTGCTGAAGGACAGACTCAGCCAGTGTAATAGGGGTGAGTGT
>NW_019525517.1:160628-161908 GCF_002814215.2 Seriola lalandi dorsalis
TGCTGGACGAGCTTCCTCGGCTGAGGCCGGAGGACCGCGACACCCTCAGCTTGGACCTGTCTCTGCAGGAGCTGACCACGGCCGTCACCCACATGGCCTCAGGGAAAGCTCCAGGGATGGACGGCCTGCCGGCAGACTTTTTTAAACATTTTTGGAACTTACTGGGACACGACCTGTTGGATGTTTTTAAAGAGTCTTTTAACAAAGGGAGTCTTCCTGCTTCCTGTCGCCGTGCAGCGATCTCCCTGCTGCCCAAGAAGGGAGATTTAACGCTCCTTAAAAACTGGAGACCTGTGGCTCTCTTATGCACAGACTATAAAATTTTATCTAAGGTTTTATCCAACAGACTGAAAGTTTTTATTGGACAATTAATTGGTCCCCATCAGTCCTACTGTGTCCCAGACAGATCCATAAGGGATAATTTGTTTTTAATGAGAGACATTTTTGACGTCTGCAAATTGTATGATTTAGATGTTGGCATTTTATCAATAGACCAAGAGAAAGCTTTTGATCGTGTAGATCACTCTTTCTTGTTTGCCACATTGCAGGCGTTTGGTGTCGGAGAGCACTTTTTGTCCTGGGTGAAATTATTGTACAGGAGTGCGTGTTGTGTGGTGAAGGTGGGGGGGGGGCTGAGCTGTCCTGTAGAGGTGGGAAGGGGGATCAGGCAGGGTTGCCCTATCTCAGGACAGCTGTACAGTGTGGCCATCGAACCGCTCCTGTGCAGGCTCAGGAAGCGGCTGAGGGGTCTGCGTCTGCCTGGGCCGGCTCTCGGCCAACCTGTGGTCGTATCGGCTTATGCAGAGGACATTAACATCTTTGTCAAGGACCAGAGGGACATCAAAGAGCTTGAGGGCAGCCTAGCTCTGTACGAGAAGGCCTCTTCAGCAAGGGTAAACTGGGGGAAGAGCGAGGCATGTCTGGTGGGGGAGTGGAGCAGAGGGAACACTCCAGGCCTTCCTGGGAACCTGCAGTGGGGAAATACAGGGATGAAGGTCCTGGGGGTTCACTTAGGCAGTGAGGACAGGGAAAGGCAGAACTGGGAGGGAGTGCTGGGGAAAGTGCAAGCTAAGTTGTCTCCGCCTGACCTCGTGGAACAACTGCAGCGGCTCCTGGTGGACTTCTTTTGGACGGGATGTCATTGGGTGAGAGCGTCGGTCCTGTACCTCCCTGTGGCAGAGGGGGGGCAGGGCCTGATTGACATCAGGTCCAGAACTGCAGCCTTCAGACTGCAAGCCGCTCAGCGGCTGCTGTATGGACACTCCCCCTGCTGGTCGGCG
>NW_019525517.1:161928-162275 GCF_002814215.2 Seriola lalandi dorsalis
GCTGCATCAAGGTGCTGAACCTCCGCTCTCTGGATGGAGTCCGGGAGTCCAGGTGGACAGAGGTGTTTGGCTCAGACTCTTCCCCTAAAGGCAGCTGGCGTCTCCTGTACAGGCCTCCTGTTGAGAAACGGATGGCCGACCTCCAGTGGAGGATCGTACATGGAGCTATAGCTACGAACAGACACGTAGCTCACTTGAACCCCAGCACTGAGGAGAACTGCCCCTTCTGCCCTGAACCAGAAACCCTCCAACATCTGGTGGTGTCCTGCCCCCGCCTGACAGGGCTGTTCCAGCTGCTGCAGGAGTGGGTGGAGCGGCTGGGAGAGACCTTCTCCCTGTCCGTCTTT
>NW_019525517.1:163385-163732 GCF_002814215.2 Seriola lalandi dorsalis
GAGGGTTCTGACGTAAAGGCAGGTTTAATTCCAGACAGGGTTCGGTACGCAGGCAGGCAGTCAGACAGGCAGAGGTATCCAAAAATCGAAAGGCAAAAAGGCAAGTCGAAAAGGCAAACAAGGTCAAACACAAAACAGGCTATGACGATGACTTTGACAAGAGCTGGGACGAGGACTGTGACGTGCAACGAACTGGCAACGAGACTGTGAGACACACAAGGTAAGATACAAGAGGTAATCAGGGAAGATGGGAAACAGGTGTGACGGGACGGGGGAAGGGCTCGCAGGAAGGTAAAGCTAGAACAGAGACAAAGGGTTAGTGATTTCAAAATAAAACAGGAAAGAAG
>NW_019525517.1:163782-165174 GCF_002814215.2 Seriola lalandi dorsalis
TACCTCAAACTTTGAATTAACTACAATACACATCCAAAACAACACTTCAAACTAATGGACGCCTAAGCGTCTAAATGCAGAGGACCCATTGGAATCTTTTGGAGGAGCAGAGGCCAGGAAATCCTACACTGGGATCCATAACTGGGTACAAACTTCAAGGTAATGCTACCCATCCCCACTCATCTCTCTCTGTCTGTCTGTCTCTGTCTCTCTCTATCTCTCGCTCTCTCTGTCGGTATCTCTCTATCTCTGTGTGTGTCTGTCTGTCTCTATCTCTCTCTGTTTCTCTGTCTCTCTCTCTCTGTCTGTCTCTCTCTCTATCTCGCTCTCTCTCTCTCTGTCTCTATCTCTCTCGGTCTCTGTCTATCTGTCTCTCGCTCTCTCTGTCTGTCGGTCTCTGTCTGTCTGTCTCTCTCGCTCTCTCTCTGTCTGTCTCTCTGTCTCTGTGTCTCTCTCTGTCTGTCTGTCTCTCTCTCTATCTCGCTCTCTCTGTCTCTCTATCTCTGTGTCTGTCTCTGTCTGTCTCTCTCTGTCTATCTGTCTCTGTCTCTCTCTATCTCTCTCGGCCTCTGTCTATCTGTCTCTCGCTCTCTCTGTCTGTCGGTCTCTGTCTGTCTGTCTCTCTCGCTCTCTCTCTGTCTGTCTCTCTGTCTCTGTGTCTCTCTCTGTCTCTCTATCTCTCTCGGTCTCTCTCTGTCTGTCTCTCTGTCTCTGTGTCTCTCTCTGTCTCTCTATCTCTCTCTGTCTCTGTCTGTCTCTCTGTCTGTCTCTCTCTGTCTCTATCTGTCTGTCTCTCTGTGTCTCTCTCTCTGTCTATGTCTGTCTCTCTCTCTATCTCTCTCTGTCTGTCTGTCTCTTTCTGTCTGTCTCTCTATCTCGCTCTCTCTGTGTCTGTCTGTCTCTCTGTCTGTCTGTCTGTCTCTCGCTCTCTCTCTGTCTGTATGTCTGTCTGTCTCTATCTCGCTCTCTGTGTCTCGGTCTCTCTCTCTATCTCGCTCTCTCTCTCTCTGTCTCTCTATCTCTGTGTGTGTCTCTGTCTCTCTCTCTCTCTATCTCGCTCTCTCTCTGTCTGTCTCTCTCTATCTCGCTCTCTCTGTGTCTGTCTGTCTGTCTGTCTCTCTCTGTCTCTCTATCTCTGTGTCTGTCTCTCTCTGTATCTGTATCTCTGTATCTGTCTCTCTATCTCTCTCTCTCTGTCTCTTTCTCTCTGTGTCTGTCTCTCTCTCTGTCTCTCGCTCTCTCTCTCTCTGTGTCTGTCTCTCTCTCTCTGTGTCTCTCTCTCTCTGCCATGTGCTCCATTGCTCATAGCTGTGTAGGACAGCCTAAGTCAAACTTTACCTAAGTATCTCTCATATCACTGCTAACGCTTTCCCTGTCGTGTCTTCTTGCAGG
>NW_019525517.1:165215-166440 GCF_002814215.2 Seriola lalandi dorsalis
GACTGTTTTCTGCTGGCCTTTTCTCACCATCAAATCTCATCACTTCATCTCATTTATCTCTTTGATCACTGTTCACAAATTTGAGCAAAATATATCTTTATATTCACAGGTTAGATACAGACTGTCTACTAATATAAAAACATATGGAGACATACATTATATTTTTACTTGTCAAATTTGCATTTTTCATTATTTCTTTATTTTGATGCTGTATTTTTTTCCACTTTTAATTGTGGCTTGTGTAATCAGCTGCTTGGCATATATTTATGTTATTTTTTTCTCTCCTCCTTTCATTTTCTATCTTATATTTTTTATATCATTTTTTTTAACTTACTTTTTTTACTGATTTTCTTTGAGCTTTGAAGCAAATCACCAGAGAAATAAAGAACTTGCTGTAGTAAATTTTCACAAAAAGATACTATGTATTATAAATATACTGAATGTTAAACTTTAATAATCCAATGGAATATCTGTACTCACAACTGAGCTCAGATCTGTATGTGAACCAGCCTTTACTGAAGTAGGATTGTTACAGAATGGAACCTGGAGGGAATAAAGTAAAGAAATGTTGTGAAGGGCCTGGGAGCGATGGTGTTGGAGCAGCAGCTGTAGCCATTTATTTGTAAGATGTGCTTCAAACGATGAACAATGATAATTTAATAGTAAAACAGCAACAACAAATTAATGAAGTATGAATTATAAAATGCTTCATGATGATAAAGTATTATCTATAATGATGAGAATATCTTTACCTTGGGTTTTAGTCATTGAATAATTAATTATGATAAAAACAAAACGTATATAAAATAAACACATTAAAAAGATGTGTTTGCTCTAATCTTAAAAATATGCAGGAAGATATTTTATGTACATCTGATGTTTATGTTGTTTTGTATGTGTAACATTTGTGTGTTCGTGTTTAAAATTACAAAAAAAAAACTAAAAACTAATTATTTAATTTTGGCTCTTATTATTAAATACTTTTACTTTTCTGTTTGGTTTAAAATATTTTAAGTCTCTGTGTCGGACTATTTTATTATTTATTATTATAATAAAGACGTCCACCAACACAGTGATAAATTCCACAGTTGTATTCTCCATACTCTCATGTTCAGCCTTCAGTTTGTAATTTGTCTCGTGTGAACGCTCTAAACACTGAAAACACTGTTAGAATCAGTGTCAGCTAATAAACCTGGACCTGAGCAGATTGAAGGATCTTTAACCT
>NW_019525517.1:166490-167962 GCF_002814215.2 Seriola lalandi dorsalis
TTTATTTTGAAAAAACAATGTGTCTGTTGGTCAACTGCTTACCTCACCGGTTTTATTGGAGTCAAGTACAAACTGCATTTGTACTCAATTGTGTTGAGATAAAAACCTACAAAATCACCTTCTACACTCTTAACAAACACACAGCCTCTACACCGCCGAGCACATTTGCAGATTAAAAAAAACAATCCTACCCTTGCCTTTCCCCATCCCAACACAAAAGTCAAACTAAACCGCCGAGCACATTTGCAGATAAAAACACAACTCCACACAATCCACCACAATGAAAAGCCCCTTTGGCCATGTGTGCATAACCTACCCGTCACAAGGCGCTCCTTGCCTTTCCCCATCCCGACACAAAAAAAGTCAATCCAAATACCACATGATTGTCTTCTTGACAGAGTAAAGACTTGTTCATGACTAATTCAAAAGCTAGACTGTAGGACAACCACATCACTTGCTACATTTCTCATTCTGTTGGCCGCTGTGACTTTTGCATTTCAAACACAATCAAAGTTCTCATTCCCACAATAAAGGCCCAAATATGCCCTTCACCCAGGGGACACCACAATATTTCGCAGACAATATGTACAAATACACCTGATTATGACTTATGACAAATGCTACATGCAGCTCCTACTAGGGTTAGGGTTGTGTGTGTGTGTGTGTGCAGAGCATTCTACAGTTCCTAATCCATGTGTTGGTTGAAAGGATCCAGGTTGTTCCTCATGGAGACGGTAAACAGCACTGGGTCCTGAAAGGTCACTACTGATTACACATCTAGTCCAAATACAAGACATTTCCAAAACTAATCACTTAAGTCATATAAAGAGTTCAAAGTTAAGATGACAGTTGCTTCATTTATTCCTGTAGTTGATAAAGACAAAGTCAATGAAGAAAGCACAATGAAAGAATTCAAAACAAAGTAAAGACCCATGTCTGTTTAAAAGATCCAAACACACCAGTGTGGTTTAAGTTGACTCATTTCCTGGTGCTCAGCCGCTTGTGACCAATAAAAGCTTTCACCTGAGGAATGATGGACATCGGAGGTCACAGAGGCCAATATCTGACGTCAGCATACCATCAACGTAAACCTTTCCCTGAGGCTCCGGAAGACAAAACAGAGCCAGCCAGCCAGCCAGCCAGCCAGCCAGCCAGCCAGCCAGCCAGCCAGCCAGCGACCGACCGACAGACAGACAGACAGACAGACCGCCCGACAGACCGCACCGCGCGCACACACACACACACACACACACACACATCTTACGACTTTTCTGGCCTTACTTTACTATGACGTCTTTATACCTTAATATACTATGACCTTTTTGGATGTTTTTATTCCTCACTATACTATGTTGTTTTTTCACATTTTTTTGCAATACCATAGAATGTCATCTTTTCACTTTTAAGGCCTTACTATACTATGACGTCTCCATATCTTACTATACTATAACTATTTGAATGTTTTTATGTCT
>NW_019525517.1:167982-168809 GCF_002814215.2 Seriola lalandi dorsalis
GAATGTGTTGCACAAACCTCCTTCGGGACCAGGATCTGGTCGGCGGCCCTGAGGTGCTGCAGCTGCTGGGCGACCGGGACGGGACACTTGTTCTTCGGCAGGCCGCAGATGCACCTGCTCGTGGACACACAGACACGTTTCGTCCGACACTTGCTACACACTAAACTTTTAAGTTCAGCTGGTCGCTCACAGCGTCCACTGCGCTTAAAGGATCGTCCAGGAGGTAGATGTCTGCGTCCCGATAGACGGCCCTGAAACACACCTTACGACTTTTCTGGCCTTACTTTACTATGACGTCTTTATACCTTAATATACTATGACCTTTTTGGATGTTTTTATCCCTCACTATACTATGTTGTTTTTTCACATTTTTTTGCAATACCATAGAATGTCATCTTTTCGCTTTTAAGGCCTTACTATACTATCTCTCATATCTTACTATACTATAACTATTTGAATGTTTTTATGTCTTATTATACTATGTCATTTTTTCATTGAATCATAGAAAAGCCAAGTGAAATTTGTATTACAACAGTTCTCCTAGATTTGGGGAAGTGTGAGTTTTATTGACAAGAACAACTGATGTCTATGATGTGAAATTACAGGTGGTGGCTTGTACCTATGTTGAGGGAAGACTAAATTGAGATGAAAATGCATGTATTTGATTGAATTTTCTGGATAAATGAAATCTCTCTGTTGTAAGAGTGAAAGCCACAGGATTGAAAAGTGAGCATTTTGTGTAAGAATAAAACACGTGAAGATAAAAGAAACCCTCTCACCGCTCTGCAGACGGTCACGGTCCTCACGCAGTTGAGTGTGATATTGAG
>NW_019525517.1:168829-169307 GCF_002814215.2 Seriola lalandi dorsalis
TGATGTCTATGATGTGAAATTACAGGTGGTGGCTTGTACCTATGTTGAGGGAAGACTAAATTGAGATGAAAATGCATGTATTTGATTGAATTTTCTGGATAAATGAAATCTCTCTGTTGTAAGAGTGAAAGCCACAGGATTGAAAAGTGAGCATTTTGTGTAAGAATAAAACATGTGAAGATAAAAGAAACCCGCAAGGAGTGAAGAGCCGGAGTTGGAGCGGCGTGCCGGTCCTGGTCCTGGTCTCCTGGTGGCGGGACATCTGCATTCAAAGAAGACACAAGCACAAAGTCAAAGTGTAAGTCCTGTACATCCCAACGAGAAGAACTCAAGAAACTGTTTCATTTGAGCTGCTTGGAAGTTAATGGAAGAACACAAAGGCATTTGATGTTAGTTATTTTTGCTAGTTGTTTCGTGATATTTTTCGTGATATTGAATTGAAGTTACCAATCAGCTCCTGAAATGTGAGAATTTGTAG
>NW_019525517.1:169327-169742 GCF_002814215.2 Seriola lalandi dorsalis
CCAGCTTCTTCTTCAGCCTGGAGAGGTCCGAGGCCCAGAGGAAGCAGATGGTGTGTCTCCGCCTCCCGGACGGAAGGTTGACCTCTGACCCGGCGGAAATGAGGAGACACACGGTGGAGTATTACTCTGACCTGTTCAGGGCGGAGAGCTGCGACATGGACGCTACTGAGGAGCTGCTGGACGACCTTCCTCGGCTGAGGCCGGAGGACCGCGACACCCTCAGCTTGGACCTGTCTCTGCAGGAGCTGACCACGGCCGTCACCCACATGGCCTCTGGGAAAGCTCCAGGGATGGACGGCCTGCCGGCAGACTTTTTTAAACATTTTTGGAACTTACTGGGACACGACCTGTTGGATGTTTTTAAAGAGTCTTTTAACAAAGGGAGTCTTCCTGCTTCCTGTCGCCGTGCAGCGAT
>NW_019525517.1:169762-170821 GCF_002814215.2 Seriola lalandi dorsalis
GTTATTATTTAATATTAATATTTTTAATATTAATATTTTCTTAATTTTTGATAGCCAATAAATTGATAAACAACCGAAATCTAACATATTTGGTGTCCAGCTCATGAGGTAGAGTACTGTTAACATAATGGTGCCCAGGTAGAGCTCAGACCCAACAGTGGCCACCTTTTGGTCTTATGGACAGACGCTCCTCTTTACTACAACGTGGGTGAATGTGGCACATCTCAGTCTGAACAGTCAACCTCCTCATGCCACTGCAACAAACTATTTGACAAGCAAAGACACACACTGTTTTCTGCAAAGCCTTATCTCTTAACTGTCAGAAAATATTATATGTTTTGTCATTATATAAGTCTGTCTTCTGTCCAGGCTGCTGAATGAACAGAGAAGTGCACACAGACACAAATGTGGTGTAAAGTTTTCTGACTAAAGCACCACAGGCCGTCTTCCCCTCTTTGTTTTGATTTTTCTTTGCCTTTTCCTACATTTTTTATCAATGATATCACCAGTTCAGATGTTTGAAAGTCAACAGAGAAATTAAATTTCAATTATTAATACTACTACTACTACTACTACTACTACTACTACTACTACTACTACTACTACTACTACTACTACGATTTCCTTTGACATGATTTGGAAGTTAATGGCAGAGCTACACAAAGGCATTTGATGCTGCTTATTTTCATACTTGTTTCGTGATATTTCATTGAATTGAACTTACCCAAATGTTTGTAGCATCCGAGCTCGCATCCGAGCTCCGTCCAAGCCGAGGTGAAAGGTCCGACTGTCAAACAGGTGGTAGTTGAATCCAATTTGATTTATAGAAGGGGGAACCCGGATTGTACTAAGTGGGGTAGAAAACAGAGGGGTGTTTGGTTGTATGTTGAAGTGTCAGCCAATCATATGAACTTTGAGGGCGGACACTGAGAGCAAAGACTGAAATGACTTAAGATTTAAGATCAAACGCCGCTTACAAGCAGTGTTTCCTCTACATTCACTTAGCAGTGGCGGGCCAGAGATGAGCCTGGGTGCAAACTTTGCCACTGACTCTACCCC
>NW_019525517.1:170871-172730 GCF_002814215.2 Seriola lalandi dorsalis
TATGTCATTTTTTCATTGAATCATAGAAAAGCCAAGTGAAATTTGTATTACAACAGTTCTCCTAGATTTGGGGAAGTGTGAGTTTTATTGACAAGAACAACTGATGTCTATGATGTGAAATTACAGGTGGTGGCTTGTACCTATGTTGAGGGAAGACTAAATTGAGATGAAAATGCATGTATTTGATTGAATTTTCTGGATAAATTAAATCTCTCTGTTGTAAGAGTGAAAGCCACAGGATTGAAAAGTGAGCATTTTGTGTAAGAATAAAACATGTGAAGATAAAAGAAACCCTCTCACCGCTCTGCAGACGGTCACGGTCCTCACGCAGTTGAGTGTGATATTGAGAAACAGCCGTCTCCGCCTGTAAGAAGAAATAAACCAAATGTAAGTGTTTTGACATGGTAGAAAATGCTTGCGCTGCAGTGATATACATAAAACATGACACTTTCATCGTGTTTCATTACTAAATATTGAAGTGGTTGAGGTCATTGGTGGTGATAAGATAACAATATACAGAAATTTAAAGACGGCTGCAGCCCAGAGAGGAATAAGTGAATATTTGTAATGTTAAAGATAAATGAATAAAAGATTAAAGTAATGGATAAATGACACAAAGACCATGGCATGGCCCTTGCTAAGAAAGAGGGGAACAGGCTAATGGGCTTCTTATTGTAGCACGTGACTGTGACTGTGTTATTTTGGCTAATGTAAGTCATTGAGCTTTGTGGCATCTAGCACAATAAAGATCAGTTGTATTGTTTTTCCTCTTCCCCACTACAATACATGTCAGCTATATATAATAAGCAGTGGTGGTTGGTTGGTCCGACCTGTGGTCCAGGTACCTTTTATCATTAGTGGTGTCGGGACTCAATCATTCAATAGACCAAATGTTTCTTTGCTTCACTGGACAAAGGAATTCACACCCCACAGTTCCTCACGGTTCACACCTGGGGATGACCCTTCCCCCCACGGACCTTACTGGCCAGCCATGGTCAGCGTGTGACATGTGACCCCCAAGGGTGTCACCAAACAAAAACAGCACAGCACAGCATAGATAAGCAGCAGAAGTCTTAACTTGTTAATGTACTTGTTGATTGATGTCTTGTTGTTGTGATGTTTGCTTAGGTTGTGGTCAGTCATACAGTTAATCGAGTACTCGTATGTTCACACACATAGCAGTAAGTCTCAGTCCTAGAACCTGCATGAAGCTAACCTCCCCCCTCTAACCTGGTACCTTTAGATTACATGAGCTAGGCTAACAAAGAAACTCACACCTTCCCTCTCACACACACTAAGTGGTCTCAGTGGCCATTTTAGTAGTTTCTTTGTTTACCGCCATCTTTGTAGTCTTCTTTGTTCAGGTCATGTGGTCACAGTGACCACTTTGAGTCGGCCATCTTGCCTTTGTCTGTGTCCCCACAGACACAAACACCTGTATATGCTAGATTAGACATTGTATTTTACTCTGCTCCATTGTAAATAAATAACTAAGTATAACTACTGGTGTGTTTAATGTTGCACAAGCGTGAATATTGCCAACCTCTACTCGGTAGAATTCCAATCCTTCAACTGTAACTTACTATTGATTTGGTAATTTGGTTATAGTTAGTAAGCTAATGATTAATCAGAGTTCCAGACTAATGGTAATAAATTGAGACTAAAACCATATTGGCTATTTTGCCTATTAGTTTAGGCTGGTGCACCGTGAACTTTAATTCATTTTAAAGTTATTATTTAATATTAATATTTTTAATATTAATATTTTCTTAATTTTTGATAGCCAATAAATTGATAAACAACCGAAATCTAACATATTTGGTGTCCAGCTCATGAGGTAGAGTACTGTTAACATAATG